>NW_027206873.1:0-178886 GCF_032191515.1 Phaenicophaeus curvirostris | reverse complement strand
CAAAGAGGGGCGGACAAGGGCAAAGAGGGGCGGACAAGGGCAAAGAGGGGCGGACAAGGGCAAAGAGGGGCGGACAAGGGCAAAGAGGGGCGGACAAGGGCAAAGAGGGGCGGACAAGGGCAAAGAGGGGCGGACAAGGGCAAAGAGGGGCGGACAAGGGCAAAGAGGGGCGGACAAGGGCAAAGAGGGGCGGACAAGGGCAAAGAGGGGCGGACAAGGGCAAAGAGGGGCGGACAAGGGCAAAGAGGGGCGGGACAAGGGCAAAGAGGGGCGGACAAGGGCAAAGAGGGGCGGACAAGGGCAAAGAGGGGCGGACAAGATCGGAGAATACGGGACAAGGGCAAAGAGGGGCGGACAAGATCGAGATACGGACAAGGGCAAAGAGGGGCGGACAAGATCGGAGAAGACGGGGGACAAGGGCAAAGAGGGGCGGACAAGGGCAAAGACGGGACAAGGGCAAAGAGGGGCGGACAAGGGCAAAGAGGGGCGGACAAGGGCAAAGAGGGGCGGACAAGGGCAAAGAGGGGCGGACAAGATCGGAGAATACGGGACAAGGGCAAAGAGGGGCGGACAAGATCGGAGAATACGGGACAAGGGCAAAGAGGGGCGGACAAGGGCAAAGAGGGGCGGACAAGGGCAAAGAGGGGCGGACAAGGGCAAAGAGGGGCGGACAAGGGCAAAGAGGGGCGGGACAAGGGCAAAGAGGGGCGGACAAGGGCAAAGAGGGGCGGACAAGGGCAAAGAGGGGCGGACAAGGGCAAAGAGGGGCGGACAAGGGCAAAGAGGGGCGGACAAGTTCGGAGAATACGGGACAAGGGCAAAGAGGGGCGGACAAGGGCAAAGAGGGGCGGACAAGGGCAAAGAGGGGCGGACAAGGGCAAAGAGGGGCGGACAAGGGCAAAGAGGGGCGGACAAGGGCAAAGAGGGGCGGACAAGGGCAAAGAGGGGCGGACAAGGGCAAAGAGGGGCGGGACAAGGGCAAAGAGGGGCGGACAAGGGCAAAGAGGGGCGGACAAGGGCAAAGAGGGGCGGACAAGGGCAAAGAGGGGCGGACAAGGGCAAAGAGGGGCGGACAAGGGCAAAGAGGGGCGGACAAGGGCAAAGAGGGGCGGACAAGGGCAAAGAGGGGCGGACAAGGGCAAAGAGGGGCGGACAAGGGCAAAGAGGGGCGGACAAGGGCAAAGAGGGGCGGACAAGGGCAAAGAGGGGCGGACAAGGGCAAAGAGGGGCGGACAAGGGCAAAGAGGGGCGGACAAGGGCAAAGAGGGGCGGACAAGGGCAAAGAGGGGCGGACAAGGGCAAAGAGGGGCGGACAAGGGCAAAGAGGGGCGGACAAGGGCAAAGAGGGGCGGACAAGGGCAAAGAGGGGCGGACAAGGGCAAAGAGGGGCGGACAAGGGCAAAGAGGGGCGGACAAGGGCAAAGAGGGGCGGACAAGGGCAAAGAGGGGCGGACAAGGGCAAAGAGGGGCGGACAAGGGCAAAGAGGGGCGGACAAGGGCAAAGAGGGGCGGACAAGGGCAAAGAGGGGCGGGACAAGGGCAAAGAGGGGCGGACAAGGGCAAAGAGGGGCGGACAAGGGCAAAGAGGGGCGGACAAGGGCAAAGAGGGGCGGACAAGGGCAAAGAGGGGCGGACAAGGGCAAAGAGGGGCGGACAAGGGCAAAGAGGGGCGGACAAGGGCAAAGAGGGGCGGACAAGGGCAAAGAGGGGCGGACAAGGGCAAAGAGGGGCGGACAAGGGCAAAGAGGGGCGGACAAGGGCAAAGAGGGGCGGACAAGGGCAAAGAGGGGCGGACAAGGGCAAAGAGGGGCGGACAAGGGCAAAGAGGGGCGGACAAGGGCAAAGAGGGGCGGACAAGGCAAAGAGGGGCGGACAAGGGCAAAGAGGGGCGGACAAGGGCAAAGAGGGGCGGACAAGATCGGAGAATACGGGACAAGGGCAAAGAGGGGCGGACAAGGGCAAAGAGGGGCGGACAAGGGCAAAGAGGGGCGGACAAGGGCAAAGAGGGGCGGACAAGGGCAAAGAGGGGCGGACAAGGGCAAAGAGGGGCGGACAAGATCGGAGAATACGGGACAAGGGCAAAGAGGGGCGGACAAGGGCAAAGAGGGGCGGACAAGGGCAAAGAGGGGCGGACAAGGGCAAAGAGGGGCGGACAAGGGCAAAGAGGGGCGGACAAGGGCAAAGAGGGGCGGACAAGGGCAAAGAGGGGCGGACAAGGGCAAAGAGGGGCGGACAAGATCGGAGAATACGGGACAAGGGCAAAGAGGGGCGGACAAGATCGGAGAATACGGGACAAGGGCAAAGAGGGGCGGACAAGGGCAAAGAGGGGCGGACAAGATCGAGAATACGGGACAAGGGCAAAGAGGGGCGGACAAGGGCAAAGAGGGGCGGACAAGATCGGAGAATACGGGACAAGGGCAAAGAGGGGCGGACAAGGGCAAAGAGGGGCGGACAAGATCGGAGAATACGGGACAAGGGCAAAGAGGGGCGGACAAGGGCAAAGAGGGGCGGACAAGGGCAAAGAGGGGCGGACAAGGGCAAAGAGGGGCGGACAAGGGCAAAGAGGGGCGGACAAGGGCAAAGAGGGGCGGACAAGGGCAAAGAGGGGCGGACAAGGGCAAAGAGGGGCGGACAAGGGCAAAGAGGGGCGGACAAGGGCAAAGAGGGGCGGACAAGTTCGGAGAATACGGGACAAGGGCAAAGAGGGGCGGACAAGGGCAAAGAGGGGCGGACAAGTTCGGAGAATACGGGACAAGGGCAAAGAGGGGCGGACAAGGGCAAAGAGGGGCGGACAAGGGCAAAGAGGGGCGGGACAAGGCAAAGAGGGGCGGACAAGGGCAAAGAGGGGCGGACAAGGGCAAAGAGGGGCGGACAAGGGCAAAGAGGGGCGGACAAGGGCAAAGAGGGGCGGACAAGGGCAAAGAGGGGCGGACAAGGGCAAAGAGGGGCGGACAAGGGCAAAGAGGGGCGGACAAGGGCAAAGAGGGGCGGACAAGGGCAAAGAGGGGCGGACAAGGGCAAAGAGGGGCGGACAAGGGCAAAGAGGGGCGGACAAGGGCAAAGAGGGGCGGACAAGGGCAAAGAGGGGCGGACAAGGGCAAAGAGGGGCGGACAAGGGCAAAGAGGGGCGGACAAGGGCAAAGAGGGGCGGACAAGGGCAAAGAGGGGCGGACAAGGGCAAAGAGGGGCGGACAAGGGCAAAGAGGGGGAGGACAAGGGCAAAGAGGGGCGGACAAGGGCAAAGAGGGGCGGGACAAGGGCAAAGAGGGGCGGACAAGGGCAAAGAGGGGCGGACAAGGGCAAAGAGGGGCGGACAAGGGCAAAGAGGGGCGGACAAGGGCAAAGAGGGGCGGACAAGGGCAAAGAGGGGCGGACAAGGGCAAAGAGGGGCGGACAAGGGCAAAGAGGGGCGGACAAGGGCAAAGAGGGGCGGACAAGGGCAAAGAGGGGCGGACAAGGGCAAAGAGGGGCGGACAAGGGCAAAGAGGGGCGGACAAGGGCAAAGAGGGGCGGACAAGGGCAAAGAGGGGCGGACAAGGGCAAAGAGGGGCGGACAAGGGCAAAGAGGGGCGGACAAGGGCAAAGAGGGGCGGACAAGGGCAAAGAGGGGCGGACAAGGGCAAAGAGGGGCGGACAAGGGCAAAGAGGGGCGGACAAGGGCAAAGAGGGGCGGACAAGGGCAAAGAGGGGCGGACAAGGGCAAAGAGGGGCGGACAAGGGCAAAGAGGGGCGGACAAGGGCAAAGAGGGGCGGACAAGGGCAAAGAGGGGCGGACAAGGGCAAAGAGGGGCGGACAAGGGCAAAGAGGGGCGGACAAGGGCAAAGAGGGGCGGACAAGGGCAAAGAGGGGCGGACAAGGGCAAAGAGGGGCGGACAAGGGCAAAGAGGGGCGGACAAGGGCAAAGAGGGGCGGACAAGGGCAAAGAGGGGCGGACAAGGGCAAAGAGGGGCGGACAAGGGCAAAGAGGGGCGGACAAGGGCAAAGAGGGGCGGACAAGGGCAAAGAGGGGCGGACAAGGGCAAAGAGGGGCGGACAAGGGCAAAGAGGGGCGGACAAGGGCAAAGAGGGGCGGACAAGGGCAAAGAGGGGCGGACAAGGGCAAAGAGGGGCGGACAAGGGCAAAGAGGGCGGACAAGGGCAAAGAGGGGCGGACAAGGGCAAAGAGGGGCGGACAAGGGCAAAGAGGGGCGGACAAGGGCAAAGAGGGGCGGACAAGGGCAAAGAGGGGCGGACAAGATCGGAGAATACGGGACAAGGGCAAAGAGGGGCGGACAAGGGCAAAGAGGGGCGGACAAGATCGGAGAATACGGGACAAGGGCAAAGAGGGGCGGACAAGGGCAAAGAGGGGCGGACAAGGGCAAAGAGGGGCGGACAAGGGCAAAGAGGGGCGGACAAGGGCAAAGAGGGGCGGACAAGGGCAAAGAGGGGCGGACAAGGGCAAAGAGGGGCGGACAAGGGCAAAGAGGGCGGACAAGGGCAAAGAGGGGCGGACAAGGGCAAAGAGGGGCGGACAAGGGCAAAGAGGGGCGGACAAGGGCAAAGAGGGGCGGACAAGGGCAAAGAGGGGCGGACAAGGGCAAAGAGGGGCGGACAAGGGCAAAGAGGGGCGGACAAGGGCAAAGAGGGGCGGACAAGGGCAAAGAGGGGCGGACAAGGGCAAAGAGGGGCGGACAAGATCGGAGAATACGGGGACAAGGGCAAAGAGGGGCGGACAAGGGCAAAGAGGGGCGGACAAGGGCAAAGAGGGGCGGACAAGGGCAAAGAGGGGCGGACAAGGGCAAAGAGGGGCGGACAAGGGCAAAGAGGGGCGGACAAGGGCAAAGAGGGGCGGACAAGGGCAAAGAGGGGCGGACAAGGGCAAAGAGGGGCGGACAAGGGCAAAGAGGGGCGGACAAGGGCAAAGAGGGGCGGACAAGGGCAAAGAGGGGCGGACAAGGGCAAAGAGGGGCGGACAAGGGCAAAGAGGGGCGGACAAGGGCAAAGAGGGGCGGACAAGGGCAAAGAGGGGCGGACAAGGGCAAAGAGGGGCGGACAAGGGCAAAGAGGGGCGGACAAGGGCAAAGAGGGGCGGACAAGGGCAAAGAGGGGCGGACAAGATCGGAGAATACGGGACAAGGGCAAAGAGGGGCGGACAAGGGCAAAGAGGGGCGGACAAGATCGGAGAATACGGGACAAGGGCAAAGAGGGGCGGACAAGGGCAAAGAGGGGCGGACAAGGGCAAAGAGGGGCGGACAAGGGCAAAGAGGCGGACAAGGGCAAAGAGGGGCGGACAAGGGCAAAGAGGGGCGGACAAGGGCAAAGAGGGGCGGACAAGGGCAAAGAGGGGCGGACAAGGGCAAAGAGGGGCGGACAAGGGCAAAGAGGGGCGGACAAGGGCAAAGAGGGGCGGACAAGGGCAAAGAGGGGCGGACAAGGGCAAAGAGGGGCGGACAAGGGCAAAGAGGGGCGGACAAGGGCAAAGAGGGGCGGACAAGGGCAAAGAGGGGCGGACAAGGGCAAAGAGGGGCGGACAAGGGCAAAGAGGGGCGGACAAGGGCAAAGAGGGGCGGACAAGATCGGAGAATACGGGACAAGGGCAAAGAGGGGCGGACAAGGGCAAAGAGGGGCGGACAAGGGCAAAGAGGGGCGGACAAGATCGGAGAATACGGGACAAGGGCAAAGAGGGGCGGACAAGGGCAAAGAGGGGCGGACAAGGGCAAAGAGGGGCGGACAAGATCGGAGAATACGGGACAAGGGCAAAGAGGAGCGGACAAGGGCAAAGAGGGGCGGACAAGATCGGAGAATACGGGACAAGGGCAAAGAGGGGCGGACAAGGGCAAAGAGGGGCGGACAAGGGCAAAGAGGGGCGGACAAGGGCAAAGAGGGGCGGACAAGGGCAAAGAGGGGCGGACAAGGGCAAAGAGGGGCGGACAAGGGCAAAGAGGGGCGGACAAGGGCAAAGAGGGGCGGACAAGGGCAAAGAGGGGCGGACAAGGGCAAAGAGGGGCGGACAAGGGCAAAGAGGGGCGGACAAGGGCAAAGAGGGGCGGACAAGGGCAAAGAGGGGCGGACAAGGGCAAAGAGGGGCGGACAAGGGCAAAGAGGGGCGGACAAGGGCAAAGAGGGGCGGACAAGATCGGAGAATACGGGACAAGGGCAAAGAGGGGCGGACAAGGGCAAAGAGGGGCGGACAAGGGCAAAGAGGGGCGGACAAGGGCAAAGAGGGGCGGACAAGGGCAAAGAGGGGCGGACAAGGGCAAAGAGGGGCGGACAAGGGCAAAGAGGGGCGGACAAGGGCAAAGAGGGGCGGACAAGGGCAAAGAGGGGCGGACAAGGGCAAAGAGGGGCGGACAAGGGCAAAGAGGGGCGGACAAGGGCAAAGAGGGGCGGACAAGGGCAAAGAGGGGCGGACAAGGGCAAAGAGGGGCGGACAAGATCGGAGAATACGGGACAAGGGCAAAGAGGGGCGGACAAGGGCAAAGAGGGGCGGACAAGGGCAAAGAGGGGCGGACAAGGGCAAAGAGGGGCGGACAAGGGCAAAGAGGGGCGGACAAGGGCAAAGAGGGGCGGACAAGGGCAAAGAGGGGCGGACAAGATCGGAGAATACGGGACAAGGGCAAAGAGGGGCGGACAAGGGCAAAGAGGGGCGGACAAGGGCAAAGAGGGGCGGACAAGATCGGAGAATACGGGACAAGGGCAAAGAGGGGCGGACAAGGGCAAAGAGGGGCGGACAAGATCGGAGAATACGGGACAAGGGCAAAGAGGGGCGGACAAGGGCAAAGAGGGGCGGACAAGGGCAAAGAGGGGCGGACAAGGGCAAAGAGGGGCGGACAAGGGCAAAGAGGGGCGGACAAGGGCAAAGAGGGGCGGACAAGGGCAAAGAGGGGCGGACAAGGGCAAAGAGGGGCGGACAAGGGCAAAGAGGGGCGGACAAGGGCAAAGAGGGGCGGACAAGGGCAAAGAGGGGCGGACAAGGGCAAAGAGGGGCGGACAAGGGCAAAGAGGGGCGGACAAGGGCAAAGAGGGGCGGACAAGGGCAAAGAGGGGCGGACAAGATCGGAGAATACGGGACAAGGGCAAAGAGGGGCGGACAAGGGCAAAGAGGGGCGGACAAGGGCAAAGAGGGGCGGACAAGGGCAAAGAGGGGCGGACAAGGGCAAAGAGGGGCGGACAAGGGCAAAGAGGGGCGGACAAGGGCAAAGAGGGGCGGACAAGGGCAAAGAGGGGCGGACAAGGGCAAAGAGGGGCGGACAAGGGCAAAGAGGGGCGGACAAGGGCAAAGAGGGGCGGACAAGGGCAAAGAGGGGCGGACAAGGGCAAAGAGGGGCGGACAAGGGCAAAGAGGGGCGGACAAGGGCAAAGAGGGGCGGACAAGGGCAAAGAGGGGCGGACAAGGGCAAAGAGGGGCGGACAAGGGCAAAGAGGGGCGGACAAGGGCAAAGAGGGGCGGACAAGGGCAAAGAGGGGCGGACAAGGGCAAAGAGGGGCGGACAAGGGCAAAGAGGGGCGGACAAGGGCAAAGAGGGGCGGACAAGGGCAAAGAGGGGCGGACAAGGGCAAAGAGGGGCGGACAAGGGCAAAGAGGGGCGGACAAGGGCAAAGAGGGGCGGACAAGGGCAAAGAGGGGCGGACAAGGGCAAAGAGGGGCGGACAAGGGCAAAGAGGGGCGGACAAGGGCAAAGAGGGGCGGACAAGGGCAAAGAGGGGCGGACAAGGGCAAAGAGGGGCGGACAAGGGCAAAGAGGGGCGGACAAGGGCAAAGAGGGGCGGACAAGGGCAAAGAGGGGCGGACAAGGGCAAAGAGGGGCGGACAAGGGCAAAGAGGGGCGGACAAGGGCAAAGAGGGGCGGACAAGGGCAAAGAGGGGCGGACAAGGGCAAAGAGGGGCGGACAAGGGCAAAGAGGGGCGGACAAGGGCAAAGAGGGGCGGACAAGGGCAAAGAGGGGCGGACAAGGGCAAAGAGGGGCGGACAAGGGCAAAGAGGGGCGGACAAGGGCAAAGAGGGGCGGACAAGGGCAAAGAGGGGCGGACAAGGGCAAAGAGGGGCGGACAAGGGCAAAGAGGGGCGGACAAGGGCAAAGAGGGGCGGACAAGGGCAAAGAGGGGCGGACAAGGGCAAAGAGGGGCGGACAAGGGCAAAGAGGGGCGGACAAGGGCAAAGAGGGGCGGACAAGGGCAAAGAGGGGCGGACAAGGGCAAAGAGGGGCGGACAAGGGCAAAGAGGGGCGGACAAGGGCAAAGAGGGGCGGACAAGGGCAAAGAGGGGCGGACAAGGGCAAAGAGGGGCGGACAAGGGCAAAGAGGGGCGGACAAGGGCAAAGAGGGGCGGACAAGGGCAAAGAGGGGCGGACAAGGGCAAAGAGGGGCGGACAAGGGCAAAGAGGGGCGGACAAGGGCAAAGAGGGGCGGACAAGGGCAAAGAGGGGCGGACAAGGGCAAAGAGGGGCGGACAAGGGCAAAGAGGGGCGGACAAGGGCAAAGAGGGGCGGACAAGGGCAAAGAGGGGCGGACAAGGGCAAAGAGGGGCGGACAAGGGCAAAGAGGGGCGGACAAGGGCAAAGAGGGGCGGACAAGGGCAAAGAGGGGCGGACAAGGGCAAAGAGGGGCGGACAAGGGCAAAGAGGGGCGGACAAGGGCAAAGAGGGGCGGACAAGGGCAAAGAGGGGCGGACAAGGGCAAAGAGGGGCGGACAAGGGCAAAGAGGGGCGGACAAGGGCAAAGAGGGGCGGACAAGGGCAAAGAGGGGCGGACAAGGGCAAAGAGGGGCGGACAAGGGCAAAGAGGGGCGGACAAGGGCAAAGAGGGGCGGACAAGGGCAAAGAGGGGCGGACAAGGGCAAAGAGGGGCGGACAAGGGCAAAGAGGGGCGGACAAGGGCAAAGAGGGGCGGACAAGGGCAAAGAGGGGCGGACAAGGGCAAAGAGGGGCGGACAAGGGCAAAGAGGGGCGGACAAGGGCAAAGAGGGGCGGACAAGGGCAAAGAGGGGCGGACAAGGGCAAAGAGGGGCGGACAAGGGCAAAGAGGGGCGGACAAGGGCAAAGAGGGGCGGACAAGGGCAAAGAGGGGCGGACAAGGGCAAAGAGGGGCGGACAAGGGCAAAGAGGGGCGGACAAGGGCAAAGAGGGGCGGACAAGGGCAAAGAGGGGCGGACAAGGGCAAAGAGGGGCGGACAAGGGCAAAGAGGGGCGGACAAGGGCAAAGAGGGGCGGACAAGGGCAAAGAGGGGCGGACAAGGGCAAAGAGGGGCGGACAAGGGCAAAGAGGGGCGGACAAGGGCAAAGAGGGGCGGACAAGGGCAAAGAGGGGCGGACAAGGGCAAAGAGGGGCGGACAAGGGCAAAGAGGGGCGGACAAGGGCAAAGAGGGGCGGACAAGGGCAAAGAGGGGCGGACAAGGGCAAAGAGGGGCGGACAAGGGCAAAGAGGGGCGGACAAGGGCAAAGAGGGGCGGACAAGGGCAAAGAGGGGCGGACAAGGGCAAAGAGGGGCGGACAAGATCGGAGAATACGGGACAAGGGCAAAGGGGGGCGGACAAGATCGGAGAATACGGGACAAGGGCAAAGGGGGGCGGACAAGATCGGAGAATACGGGACAAGGGCAAAGGGGGGCGGACAAGATCGGAGAATACGGGACAAGGGCAAAGGGGGGCGGACAAGATCGGAGAATACGGGACAAGGGCAAAGGGGGGCGGACAAGATCGGAGAATACGGGACAAGGGCAAAGAGGGGCGGACAAGATCGGAGAATACGGGACAAGGGCAAAGGGGGGCGGACAAGATCGGAGAATACGGGACAAGGGCAAAGGGGGGCGGACAAGATCGGAGAATACGGGACAAGGGCAAAGGGGGGCGGACAAGATCGGAGAATACGGGACAAGGGCAAAGGGGGGCGGACAAGATCGGAGAATACGGGACAAGGGCAAAGGGGGGCGGACAAGATCGGAGAATACGGGACAAGGGCAAAGGGGGGCGGACAAGATCGGAGAATACGGGACAAGGGCAAAGGGGGGCGGACAAGATCGGAGAATACGGGACAAGGGCAAAGGGGGGCGGACAAGATCGGAGAATACGGGACAAGGGCAAAGGGGGGCGGACAAGATCGGAGAATACGGGACAAGGGCAAAGGGGGGCGGACAAGATCGGAGAATACGGGACAAGGGCAAAGGGGGGCGGACAAGATCGGAGAATACGGGACAAGGGCAAAGGGGGGCGGACAAGATCGGAGAATACGGGACAAGGGCAAAGGGGGGCGGACAAGATCGGAGAATACGGGACAAGGGCAAAGGGGGGCGGACAAGATCGGAGAATACGGGACAAGGGCAAAGGGGGGCGGACAAGATCGGAGAATACGGGACAAGGGCAAAGGGGGGCGGACAAGATCGGAGAATACGGGACAAGGGCAAAGGGGGGCGGACAAGATCGGAGAATACGGGACAAGGGCAAAGGGGGGCCGACACGATCGGAGAATACGGGACAAGGGCAAAGGGGGGCCGACACGATCGGAGAATACGGGACAAGGGCAAAGGGGGGCCGACACGATCGGAGAATACGGGACAAGGGCAAAGGGGGGCCGACACGATCGGAGAATACGGGACAAGGGCAAAGGGGGGCCGACACGATCGGAGAATACGGGACAAGGGCAAAGGGGGGCCGACACGATCGGAGAATACGGGACAAGGGCAAAGGGGGGCCGACACGATCGGAGAATACGGGACAAGGGCAAAGGGGGGCCGACACGATCGGAGAATACGGGACAAGGGCAAAGGGGGGCCGACACGATCGGAGAATACGGGACAAGGGCAAAGGGGGGCCGACACGATCGGAGAATACGGGACAAGGGCAAAGGGGGGCCGACACGATCGGAGAATACGGGACAAGGGCAAAGGGGGGCCGACACGATCGGAGAATACGGGACAAGGGCAAAGGGGGGCCGACACGATCGGAGAATACGGGACAAGGGCAAAGGGGGGCCGACACGATCGGAGAATACGGGACAAGGGCAAAGGGGGGCCGACACGATCGGAGAATACGGGACAAGGGCAAAGGGGGGCCGACACGATCGGAGAATACGGGACAAGGGCAAAGGGGGGCCGACACGGGCAAAGGGGGGCCGACACGGGCAAAGGGGGGCCGACACGGGCAAAGGGGGGCCGACACGGGCAAAGGGGGGCCGACACGGGCAAAGGGGGGCCGACACGGGCAAAGGGGGGCCGACACGGGCAAAGGGGGGCCGACACGGGCAAAGGGGGGCCGACACGGGCAAAGGGGGGCCGACACGGGCAAAGGGGGGCCGACACGGGCAAAGGGGGGCCGACACGGGCAAAGGGGGGCCGACACGGGCAAAGGGGGGCCGACACGGGCAAAGGGGGGCCGACACGGGCAAAGGGGGGCGGACAAGTTCGGAGAATACAGGACAAGGGCAAAGAAGGGCGGACAAGGGCCCAGAGGGGCAGACAATTTCGGAGAATACGGGACAAGGGCCCAGAGGGGCGGACAAGGGCCCAGAGAATACGGGACAAGGGCCCAGAGAATACGGGACAAGGGCCCAGAGAATACGGGACAAGGGCCCAGAGAATACGGGACAAGGGCCCAGAGAATACGGGACAAGGGCAAAGAGGGGCGGACACGGGCCCAGATGGGCGGACAAGTTTGGAGAATACGGGACAAGGGCAAAGAGGGGCGGACACGGGTCCAGAGGGGCGGACAAGTTCGGAGAATACAGGACAAGGGCCCAGAGGGGCGGACAAGTGCAGAGAATACGGGACAAGGGCCCAGAGGGGCGGACACGGGCCCAGAGGGGCGGACACGGGCCCAGAGGGGCGGACACGGGCCCAGAGGGGCGGACAAGTTCGGAGAATACGGGACAAGGGCCCAGAGTGTCGGACACGGGCCCAGAGGGGCGGACAAGTGCGGATAATACGGGACAAGGCCACAGAGGGGCGGACACGGGCCCAGAGGGGCGGACAATACGGGACAAGGCCACAGAGGGGCGGACAAGGGTGGAGAACACGGGACAAAGGGAAAGAGGGTCGGACAAGTGTGGAGAACACGGTACAAGGCCACAGAGTGGCGGACAATGGCAGAGAACACGGGACAAGGCCACAGAGTGGCGGACAATGGCGGAGAACACGGGACAAGGCCACAGATTGGCGGACAAGGGCGGAGAACATGGGACAAGGGCACAGAGGGGCGGACAAGGGCGGAGAACACGGGACAAGGGCAAAGAGGGGCGGACAAGGGCGGACAACACAGGACAAGGGCACAGAGGGGCAGACAAGGGCAGAGAACACGGGACAGGGGCCCAAGTCAGGCCGGGAGGGGCCCAAGTCAGGCCGGGCAAGTGCGGAAAATACCGGACAAGTGCGGATAATACGGGACAAGGCCACAGAGGGGCGGACAAGGGCGGAGAACACGGGACACGGCCACAGAGGGGCGGACAAGGGCGGAGAACACAGGACAAGGCCACAGAGGGGCGGACAAGGGCGGAGAACACGGGACAAGGGCCCAAGTCGGGCCGGGAGGGGCCCAAGTCGGGCCGGGCAAGGGCGGAAAATACCGGACAAGGGCGGATAATACGGGACAAGGCCACAGAGGGGCGGACAAGGGCGGAGAACACGGGACAAGGGCCCAAGTCGGGCCGGGAGGGGCCCAAGTCGGGCCGGGCAAGGGCGGAAAATACCGGACAAGGGCGGAGAACACGGGACAAGGCCACAGAGGGGCGGACAAGGGCGGAGAACACGGGACAAGGGCCCAAGTCGGGCCGGGAGGGGCCCAAGTCGGGCCGGGCAAGGGCGGAAAATACCGGACAAGGGCGGAGAACACGGGACAAGGCCACAGAGGGGCGGACAAGGGCGGAGAACACGGGACAAGGGCCCAAGTCGGGCCGGGAGGGGCCCAAGTCGGGCCGGGAGGGGCCCAAGTCGGGCCGGGAGGGGCCCAAGTCGGGCCGGGAGGGGCCCAAGTCGGGCCGGGAGGGGCCCAAGTCGGGCCGGGAGGGGCCCAAGTCGGGCCGGGAGGGGCCCAAGTCGGGCCGGGAGGGGCCCAAGTCGGGCCGGGAGGGGCCCAAGTCGGGCCGGGAGGGGCCCAAGTCGGGCCGGGAGGGGCCCAAGTCGGGCCGGGAGGGGCCCAAGTCGGGCCGGGAGGGGCCCAAGTCGGGCCGGGAGGGGCCCAAGTCGGGCCGGGAGGGGCCCAAGTCGGGCCGGGAGGGGCCCAAGTCGGGCCGGGAGGGGCCCAAGTCGGGCCGGGAGGGGCCCAAGTCGGGCCGGGAGGGGCCCAAGTCGGGCCGGGAGGGGCCCAAGTCGGGCCGGGAGGGGCCCAAGTCGGGCCGGGAGGGGCCCAAGTCGGGCCGGGAGGGGCCCAAGTCGGGCCGGGAGGGGCCCAAGTCGGGCCGGGAGGGGCCCAAGTCGGGCCGGGAGGGGCCCAAGTCGGGCCGGGAGGGGCCCAAGTCGGGCCGGGAGGGGCCCAAGTCGGGCCGGGAGGGGCCCAAGTCGGGCCGGGAGGGGCCCAAGTCGGGCCGGGAGGGGCCCAAGTCGGGCCGGGAGGGGCCCAAGTCGGGCCGGGAGGGGCCCAAGTCGGGCCGGGAGGGGCCCAAGTCGGGCCGGGAGGGGCCCAAGTCGGGCCGGGAGGGGCCCAAGTCGGGCCGGGAGGGGCCCAAGTCGGGCCGGGAGGGGCCCAAGTCGGGCCGGGAGGGGCCCAAGTCGGGCCGGGAGGGGCCCAAGTCGGGCCGGGAGGGGCCCAAGTCGGGCCGGGAGGGGCCCAAGTCGGGCCGGGAGGGGCCCAAGTCGGGCCGGGAGGGGCCCAAGTCGGGCCGGGAGGGGCCCAAGTCGGGCCGGGAGGGGCCCAAGTCGGGCCGGGAGGGGCCCAAGTCGGGCCGGGAGGGGCCCAAGTCGGGCCGGGAGGGGCCCAAGTCGGGCCGGGAGGGGCCCAAGTCGGGCCGGGAGGGGCCCAAGTCGGGCCGGGAGGGGCCCAAGTCGGGCCGGGAGGGGCCCAAGTCGGGCCGGGAGGGGCCCAAGTCGGGCCGGGAGGGGCCCAAGTCGGGCCGGGAGGGGCCCAAGTCGGGCCGGGAGGGGCCCAAGTCGGGCCGGGAGGGGCCCAAGTCGGGCCGGGAGGGGCCCAAGTCGGGCCGGGAGGGGCCCAAGTCGGGCCGGGAGGGGCCCAAGTCGGGCCGGGAGGGGCCCAAGTCGGGCCGGGAGGGGCCCAAGTCGGGCCGGGAGGGGCCCAAGTCGGGCCGGGAGGGGCCCAAGTCGGGCCGGGAGGGGCCCAAGTCGGGCCGGGAGGGGCCCAAGTCGGGCCGGGAGGGGCCCAAGTCGGGCCGGGAGGGGCCCAAGTCGGGCCGGGAGGGGCCCAAGTCGGGCCGGGAGGGGCCCAAGTCGGGCCGGGAGGGGCCCAAGTCGGGCCGGGAGGGGCCCAAGTCGGGCCGGGAGGGGCCCAAGTCGGGCCGGGAGGGGCCCAAGTCGGGCCGGGAGGGGCCCAAGTCGGGCCGGGAGGGGCCCAAGTCGGGCCGGGAGGGGCCCAAGTCGGGCCGGGAGGGGCCCAAGTCGGGCCGGGAGGGGCCCAAGTCGGGCCGGGCAAGTGCGGAAAATACCGGACGGGGGTAAGAGCAGGGCCGCAGGGGGTAAGAGCAGGGCCGCAGGGGGTAAGAGCAGGGCCGCAGGGGGTAAGAGCAGGGCCGCAGGGGGTAAGAGCAGGGCCGCAGGGGGTAAGAGCAGGGCCGCAGGGGGTAAGAGCAGGGCCGCAGGGGGTAAGAGCAGGGCCGCAGGGGGTAAGAGCAGGGCCGCAGGGGGTAAGAGCAGGGCCGCAGGGGGTAAGAGCAGGGCCGCAGGGGGTAAGAGCAGGGCCGCAGGGGGTAAGAGCAGGGCCGCAGGGGGTAAGAGCAGGGCCGCAGGGGGTAAGAGCAGGGCCGCAGGGGGTAAGAGCAGGGCCGCAGGGGGTAAGAGCAGGGCCGCAGGGGGTAAGAGCAGGGCCGCAGGGGGTAAGAGCAGGGCCGCAGGGGGTAAGAGCAGGGCCGCAGGGGGTGGAGGTGCAGTTCAGTCTCAACTCAGTACCTTATATTAAACGTTCTGTTAGTCGAGCTTAACCAGCTTGAAGTGAAAGCACTTCCGGAGAAGACTCTACTGAGAGCCAGCATTTGATTGTAGCAGATTCCCCGCAGTCCTTGTGCTGAACGGTATGAAATTTCAAAGTGACACTTTAACCGCCATTCTGATGTTACTGTACACAAGCCGAGACTGAACATTCTACAAGCCTTGCTTTGCACTGAAAGCACTCTAAGAGAAGACATTCAGAAACAGCAGCATTCCATGCTAGCATCTTCCCTGCGGGAGACACTCTCTTTTCCCAAATCGCCTTATTAGGCGAAAGTAAGTCACAATTCAGTACCCTATACTAAACCGTTCTGTTAGACATTCTTCTGCAGCTTGCAGTGAAGGCGCTTCCAGAGAAGACTCTAACAAAAGCCAGAATTTGATCATAGCAGCTTCCCTACAGTACTTCTCTGCATCCCCTCCATGGTTTCAGAGACTAGCAGAAACTACCACACTTAGGGCTGCTAGCTCTCCAAAGTAATGGATGCCCCTAGACTGCATGGTCTAGTCACATTAAAACATTAAGATAAGAACCGGGCCGCTATACCTTGGCTGACTCTTATCACCTCCTCCATGCACCAGGCAGAGCAGCTTGAACTGGACACAAATACACACGGAACACTAACACACAAGACCGATGTCGTGAACCGAGGACAAAAGAAGATTTGCAGCAACATGGAGGACTCTTGGACCACGCTTGCCAATGGGCAAGGCAATGGACAGGGCTCTGAGGAAGAACCTACGGTAGCCCTGGAAAAGCAAAGATGGTTCCAAAGAGATGTGGCTGCAACTGGCAAGATGAACAGGCAAGAAACCCTTTTAAAGTCCTAAAGATGCAGAGGATGGATGGAACAAGTCCCAGAACAGGGATCCAACAAAACGGAAGACTAACTATCCTGGATAATAAGGCCGGCTGCAAGGCTGCAGCAGAAGACAACTGACCGGATGCTTCCAAAACACAAGAGTGATCCACGCTTTAAAAATGTGAAGAAAGAAAAGCAGTGCCCCATCGACACTGCTTTGATCAGTACGAGCATTTGGGACCCTAGACATGGTGCCCAAGGCACATCCGGCATGCCTCGAGTACAAAAGAGGACATCAAGACCTGCAGAAAATTTCAGACACAGCACAGTGACTACACAAACTAGATAACAGATACAGGCTGGAACTGCCCTGCCCATGCAGGGTTTGGGCTCAGAAGTACGCCCCTCTGCCTTCACCTGCCCAAAGAGGACTCTCCCTGCACAGCCTAGGCTACCTTCAAAACCCCTCCCTGCTATCCCAAACCCGCCTCCCGCTTCCCAAATCTGGTCCCTCAACTTAGCTTTCAGAGGGCCACGAATGAAGCTGTCCTTGGCCAAAGCAGCTCAAATCACATCAGCTAACAGAAATAATCCTGCAGTCACTGGGTTCCTCTTCAGCATCTGCAAGGAAAACAAGGAGAAAAACACAGTGCCAAAACACGAGAACGATCCCGGCTTTAGGAGCACGATGCAAGAAAAGCAGTGCCCAATCGACAGTGCATTGATGGGTACAAGCATTCAGGACCCTAGATATGGTGCTCGAGGCATGTCCGGCATGCTGTAAAGGATCCCTCATTACAATGGTATGTGGCCAAGACTGGGATGATGTACGTGAGAGGATCACCTTTTAAATGTCTAAAGACACAAGATGCATGGAAGAAGTCTTAGGCCTACAGGGATCCTTGAAAATATAAGACTAGCGATTGTGGCCACCAACACAGTCTGCAAGGTCACAGGAAAAGATGGCTGACTAGAAACTTTGAAAATGTGAAGCCAATCCACACTTAGGTTATGATGCAAGAAGAACAGTGCCTAATTGGTATTGTACCCATGAGTACAGGCATTCAAGACCCTCGAGATGCTGCTCAAGTCATATGCTGCATTCCTTTAAAGCAAAGGGGACATCAAGGCTTAAGAAACATGAAAGAGAAACAGAATATAAAGCACACAGCACAGACAAGCTGGAACGGCCCTACCTGGAACATGCTAGCTTTGGGCTGAGAAGTAACACCCTCCAGCTCTCCATGCCCAAAGGGGACATTTCCTGCACAGCCCTCTCCCCTAGGCTACTTTTAAAACTCCACCCTGCCATCCCCAGCCTTCTCCCCTCTGTCACACCCCACCCCTGCCCCCGTCCCTCAACTTAGCTTTCAGACCACCAGGAGGCTTCCTCAGCAGAAAAAACTCCAAGAGCATCAGCTCCCTGGGATGATCCTACAGTTGCCAGGTTCCACTTGGCCATCTGTAAGAAAACCAATGAGAAAACTAAAATAGTGCCAACAGCCAGCATTGCATTGATCAATGTCAGCACCTTACATGACAACTTGCTCTGCCTAACTGCCATGTTCTTCCACTCACTTGCTCCACAGCAGTTCTTATGTCAGATGCTGCAGCTGTTATCACCCAGGGTAATTAAATTAAGAGAATTACTCACACCTGTGAGAAGTCTGCCCCATGCTCCTTCTCCCTACTACCCAGCTCATCTCAAATGCTCTTCCCATTCCCAAGGTGGCCCACACAGTGCCTGCCAAACCAAAAGTAAATACTATGTTGCCAAATAATACTTTGCTCTTCTAGACATACTCAACTTCCTCCTCACCATCAGCCCCACAATGATGAGAAAAAGCCTGACTACCTCACCAGCACCCCAAAATTCTCTGCTGTCTGCTTACTTCTCCTCTCCTCCTCACCACTTAAGTTGTAGGACCAGTAGTGGTGATACCCAGGACAAAAGAAAGATGAGCCATGGAGATCCTAATTCTAGGAAGTTACCAGACTTTAGTCACAGGAGTAAACAAGAAGAACTTGAAAAAGAATATTCTTATCAAAACCCAGTAAAGATTATTAACACAGAAGACATAAAAACACAGGACACTCACCACACAGTAATGGAGACTGGAATTACAGAGGCAGTCAGCCAATGAAAAACTCACAACAGTGGGATTTGACTGCTCTAAGACCTAAATTGGAAACTCAATGACCGTAAAAAAACACAATGGATAACAGGGACAAGGTAACAACCGCTGTAAGCAATAACAAAGCAAACCTCACTGGTAAGTTCAGGAAAAATCCAAAACTCTACTAAATAAGGGAGGCTTGTGTGCCCACAGACCAGATGAAAAAGAGTTGCTCAGCTGCTAACTGTTACGAGCCAAAACAATATCCAATCTCTTCCCTGAGAAATGCAAGGGAAACAAGCAGCAGAATCCTGCACTGTAGATAGGCAGTGAGTCCATATGTTTAAGTAGCAAGGTGTCTGATATTCATAGGATCACCCGGTTGGAAAAGACCCATTGGATCATTGAGTCCAACCATTCCTATCAATCACTAAACCACGTCCCTCAGCACTTCGGCCACCCGTCCTTTAAACACCTCCAGGGAAGGTGACTCTACCACCTCCTTGGGCAGCCTTTGCCCATCCCTAATAACCCTTTCAGTGAAATATTTTTTCCTGATGTACAGCCTGAACCTTCCCTGGCAGAGCTTGAGGCTATTCCCTCTTGTCCTGTCCCCTGTCACTTTGGAGAGGTGGCCAGCTCCCTTATCTCCACAACCTCCTTTCAGCAATGAGGTCTCCCCTCAGCCTCCTCTTCTCCAGGCTAAACACCCCCAGCCCTCTCAGCCACTCCTCATAAGGCTTATTCACCAGCCCCCTCACCAGCTACAGTACTCTTCTCTGGACATTCAGATGGATGGAGACAGGATGGATGCAAAGAAGTTGGTTGAGGAACACAATAAGTAGAAAGTATAAGGGAGCAGAGATCTCACAGCCCTAGAGATTACATTTCTTAGGGTAACTAATGCTTTTCAACTTGTGTCTCAACCTCATCGTTACCTCGTTGGCTACAGAGAGACTAGAACAACAGACACCTGAATGGCACTTGCATCTGACCACCAAACTGACCCAAGAAAGACTGATGAACCCATCTCCCTTTCCCCAAACCATTAAAGCCCTTTTCTACCCCTGAAGTATCAGAGAAGGAACCCGGCTCCTTCTTAACAGAACCTGTCCTATATTTTAACCCCACTGACCCTTCTGTGTTGCTGTTCCTTGGGAGCTGGGCTCCTGAGCCCTTCCCAAGGCTCCCCTGGCCCCTTCTATCTTCCACCAACCCACAGACTCAACTTCCTACCCTAGGCCAACAAGGCTCATTCCAGGTTATTATCACCCACAAGGTGCCCATTACAAACTGCAGAGCCCCTAGGGCCAATACATCATGCCACACAGAATAAGGAACAACAACAAATCATCCCGTAACTAAAAACTCGAGGCAAAGCACCCAGAAAAAAAACAAAGAAGGAAAACAAACCATTAAAACATCTTGCCCCCTCCAACACCCAATCAAAAATTACTGACAAAAAAGCCCCATAGTTACAGCTGTATGTGCTGCTTTGCCTGGACTCTTCCAAAGCTCATACCTCCTCCAACAGATGCCTCTGCTTCTTTAGAGGATCAGAAAAAAAAAAAATCAAAAAAAAAAGCCAAAAAACACCACTTACCCAACTAGCCTAAAATATATAATGAATTGAAACAGCAGCAAAACTCTAACCTCAAGAATAAACCACAACCTAAATGACCTCCAGAGGCAAGGCCTGTAGCTTATATACCCCCTGGCCCTTCCCACCCACCACCTGTGACTGGGGTGTGGTGAAGCCCTCACAGGTATAAAGAGTGCCTGGGGAGCAGCTGTGTTTTATTAACTCTGCCTTACATTCTCAGCTAGAACAACACTACTATGTGTCTGAAAGCATCCTTACAAGAAATAACAGTATGCGTGCTGTCACTGCAACATTGCTAGTTGTGACAGTGATGGAACTAGGTAACGAACATTTTAGACCTGGACTTTTTTGTTCCTTTCATTTATCGTGCTGCTACAATTACTGTTCCCAGATATCCCTATACCCCTACTCTTTAATTTTTCTGTGCTCTTTTCTCTCTCTTTTTTCCCCCAGTCTTCAGTATCAGTTCTCTGTCCAAACTTTTTTTCTCCTTTTCCATCTTTCTACCAATTTGCGTTCCTCATTCTGTTGATACTCCCCTTTGCTCCTCTTGCTGTTTCTGAATCTTTGTGCTAGTCCCTCCCCTTTTTATAATCCTCTGTCTGTCTGTAGTGCTCCTAGTTCCTCTCAAAAAAGTCAGCGCTTTTTTATGTACACACATGGCCTTATGAGAAACAGCTGAGAGGACTGGGGTTGTTTAGTCTGGAGAAAAGGAGGCTGAGGGGAGACATCATTGCTCTCTACAATTACCTGAAAGGAGATTGTAGAGAGGAGGAAGATGGCCATTTCTCCCAAGTGACAGGGGACAGGACAAGAGGGAATGGCCTCAAGCTCCACCAGGGGAATCTGCAGCTTGCAGTGAAAGCGCTCCCAGAGGGAAGTCTAAAGAGGGCAAACACTTGATGGTAGCAGCTTCCCTGCGGGAGATACTCTCTTTTCCAAAATCACTTTATTAGGCGAAAGTAAGTTACAATTCAGTACACTATCCTAAAGCTTGCTGTTAGGAGGGAATCTGCAGCTTGCAGTGAAAGTGCTTTAGAGGACTCTAACGAGAGCCAGCATTTGATGGTAGCACCTTCCCTGCGGGAGATATTCTATTTTCCAAACTCGCATTATTAGCCGCATTTAAGTTACAATTCAGTACCCTATCCTAAAGCTTGCTGTTAGGAGGGAATCTGCAGCTTGCAGTGAAAGCGCTTCCAGAGGGGAGTCTAATGAGGGCAAACATTTGATGGTAGCAGCTTCCCTGTGGGAGATACTCTCTTTGACAAAATCGCATTATTAGGCGAAAGTAAGTTACAATTCAGTACCCTATCCTAAAGTTTGCTGTTAGGAGGGAATCTGCACCTTGCAGTGAAAGCGCTTCCAGAGATGAGTCTAACGAGGGCAAACATTTGATGGTAGAAGCTTCCCTGCGGGAGATACTCTCTTTGCCAAAATCGCATTCTAAGCCGCAGTAAAGTTACAATTCAGTACACTATCCTAAAGCTTGCTGTTAGGATGGAATCTGCAGCTTGCAGTGAAAGCGCTTCCAGAGGGGAGTCTAATGAGGGCAAACATTTGATGGTAGCAGCTTCCCTGCGGGAGATACTCTCTTTGCCAAAATCGCATTATTAGGCGAAAGTAAGTTACAATTCAGTACCCTATCCTAAAGCTTGCTGTTAGGAGGGAATCTGCAGCTTGCAGTGAAAGCGCTTCCAGAGATGAGTCTAACAAGGGCAAACATTTGATGGTAGCAGCTTCCCTGCGGGAGATAGTCTCTTTGCCAAAATCGCATTATTAGGCGAAAGTAAGTTACCATTCAGTACACTATCCTAAAGCTTGCTGTTAGGAGGGAATCTGCAGCTTGCAGTGAAAGCGCTTCCAGAGGGGAGTCTAATGAGGGCAAACATTTGATGGTAGCAGCTTCCCTGCGGGAGATACTCTCTTTTACAAAATCGCATTATTAGGCGAAAGTACGTTACAATTAAGTACCCTATCCTACAGCTTGCTGTTAGGAGGGAATCTGCAGCTTCCACTGAAAGCGCTTCCAGAGGGGAGTCTAATGAGGGCAAACATTTGATGGTAGCAGCTTCCCTGCGGGAGATACTCTCTTTGCCAAAATCGCATTATTAGGCGAAAGTAAGGTACAATTCAGTACCCTATCCTAAAGCTTGCTGTTAGGAGGGAATCTGCAGCTTACAGTGAAAGCGCTTCAGGAGGGGAGTCTAATGAGGGCAAACACTTGATTGTAGCAGCTTCCCTGTTTGCCCTCGTTAGACTCCCCTCTGGAAGCGCTTTCTCTGCAAGCTGCAGATTCCCTCCTAACAGCTAGCTTTAGGATAGGGTACTGAATTGTATCTTACTTTCGCCTAATAATGCGATTTTGGAAAAGAGACTATCTCCCGCAGGGAAGCTGCTACCATCCAATGCTGGCTCTCGTTAGATTCCTCTCTTGAAGCACTTTCACTGCAAGCTGCAGATTCCCTCCTAACAGCAAGCTTTAGGATAGGGTACTGAATTGTAACTTACTTTCGCCTAATAATGAGTTTTTAGCAAAGAGAGTATCTCCCGCAGGGAAGCTGCTACCATCAAATGTTTTCCCTCGTTAGACTCCCCTCTGGAAGCGCTTTCACTGCAAGCTGCAGATTCCCTCCTAACAGCAAGCTTTAGGATACGCACTGAATTGTAACTTACTTTCGCCTAATAATGCGATTTTGGCAAAGAGACTATCTCCCGCAGGGAAGCTGCTACCATCAAATGTTTGCCCTCATTAGACTCCCCTCTGGAAGCGCTTTCACTGCAAGCTGCAGATTCCCTCCTAACAGCAAGCTTTAGGATAGGGTACTGAATGGTAACTTACTTTCGCCTAATAATGCGATTTTGGCAAAGAGACTATCTCCCGCAGGGAAGCTGCTACCATCAAATGCTGGCTCTCGTTAGATTCCTCTCTTGAAGCACTTTCACTGCAAGCTGCAGATTCCCTCCTAACAGCAAGCTTTAGGATAGGGTACTGAATTGTAACTTAAGTGCGGCTACTAAAGCGATTTTGGCAAAGAGAGTATCTCCCGCAGGGAAGCTGCTACCATCAAATGTTTCCCCTCATTAGACTCCCCTCTGGAAGCGCTTTCACTGCAAGCTGCAGATTCCCTCCTAACAGCAAGCTTTAGGATAGGGTGCTGAATTGAAACTTATTTTCGCCTAGTAATGCGATTTTGGCAAAGAGACTATCTCCCGCAGGGAAGCTGCTACCATCAAATGCTTCCCCTCATTAGACTCCCCTCTGGAAGCGCTTTCACTGCAAGCTGCAGATTCCCTCCTAACAGCAAGCTTTAGGATAGGGTACTGAATTGTAACTTACCTTCGCCTAATAATGCGATTTTGGCAAAGAGACTATCTCCCGCAGGGAAGCTGCTACCATCAAATGTTTGCCCTCATTAGACTCCCCTCTGGAAGCGCTTTCACTGCAAGCTGCAGATTCCCTCCTAACAGCAAGCTTTAGGATAGGGTACTGAATTGTAACTTACTTTCGCCTAATAATGCGATTTTGGCAAAGAGAGTATCTCCCGCAGGGAAGCTGCTACCATCAAATGTTTGCCCTCATTAGACTCCCCTCTGGAAGCGCTTTCACTGCAAGCTGCAGATTCCCTCCTAACAGCAAGCTTTAGGATAGGGTACTGAATTGTAACTTAACTGCGGCTTATAAGGCGATTTTGGCAAACAGAATATCTCCCGCAGGGAAGCTGCTACCATCAAATCTTTGCCCTCATTAGACTCCCCTCTGGAAGCGCTTTCACTGCAAGCTGCAGATTCCCTCCTAACAGCAAGCTTTAGGATAGGGTACTGAATTGTAACTTACTTTCGCCTAATAAGGCGATTTTGGCAAAGAGAGTATCTCGCGCAGGGAAGCTGCTACCATCAATTGTTTGCCCTCGTTAGACTCCCCTCTGGAAGCGCTTTCACTGCAAGCTGCAGATTCCCTCCTAACAGCAAGCTTTAGGATAGGGTACTGAATTGTAACTTAACTGCGGCTAATAAGGCGAATTTGGCAAAGAGAATATCTCCCGCAGGGAAGCTGCTACCATCAAATGTTTGCCCTCATTAGACTCCCCTCTGGAAGCGCTTTCACTGCAAGCTGCAGATTCCCTCCTAACAGCAAGCTTTAGGATAGGGTACTGAATTGTAACTTACTTTCGCCTAATAATGCGATTTTGGCAAAGAGAGTATCTCCCGCAGGGAAGCTGCTACCATCAAATGTTTGCCCTCATTAGACTCCCCTCTGGAAGCGCTTTCACTGCAAGCTGCAGATTCCCTCCTAACAGCAAGCTTTAGGATAGGGTACTGAATTGTAACTTAACTGCGGCTAATAAGGCGATTTTGGCAAAGAGAGTATCTCCCGCAGGGAAGCTGCTACCATCAAATGTTTGTCCTCGTTAGACTCCCCTCTGGAAGCGCTTTCACTGCAAGCTGCAGATTCCCTCCTAACAGCAAGCTTTAGGATAGGGTACTGAATTGTATCTTACTTTCGCCTAATAAGGCGAATTTGGCAAAGAGAGTATCTCCCGCAAGGAAGCTGCTACCATCAAATGTTTTCCCTCGTTAGACTCCCCTCTGGAAGCGCTTTCACTGCAAGCTGCAGATTCCCTCCTAACAGCAAGCTTTAGGATAAGGTACTGAATTGTAACTTACTTTCGCCTAATAATGCGATTTTGGCAAAGAGAGTATCTCCCGCAGGGAAGCTGCTACCATCAAATGTTTGCCCTCATTAGACTCCCCTCTGGAAGCGCTTTCACTGCAAGCTGCAGATTCCCTCCTAACAGCAAGCTTTAGGATAGGGTACTGAATTGTAACTTACTTTCGCCTAATAATGCGATTTTGGCAAAGAGAGTATCTCCCGCAGGGAAGCTGCTACCATCAAATGTTTGCCCTCATTAGACTCCCCTCTGGAAGCGCTTTCACTGCAAGCTGCAGATTCCCTCCTAACAGCAAGCTTTAGGATAGGGTACTGAATTGTAACTTACTTTCGCCTAATAATGCGATTTTGGCAAAGAGAGTATCTCCCGCAGGGAAGCTGCTACCATCAAATGTTTGCCCTCGTTAGACTCCCCTCTGGAAGCGCTTTCACTGCAAGCTGCAGATTCCCTCCTAACAGCAAGCTTTAGGATAGGGTACTGAATTGTAACTTAACTGCGGCTTATAAGGCGATTTTGGCAAACAGAATATCTCCCGCAGGGAAGCTGCTACCATCAAATCTTTGCCCTCATTAGACTCCCCTCTGGAAGCGCTTTCACTGCAAGCTGCAGATTCCCTCCTAACAGCAAGCTTTAGGATAGGGTACTGAATTGTAACTTACTTTCGCCTAATAAGGCGATTTTGGCAAAGAGACTATCTCCCGCAGGGAAGCTGCTACCATCAATTGTTTGCCCTCGTTAGACTCCCCTCTGGAAGCGCTTTCACTGCAAGCTGCAGATTCCCTCCTAACAGCAAGCTTTAGGATAGGGTACTGAATTGTAACTTAACTGCGGCTAATAAGGCGAATTTGGCAAAGAGAATATCTCCTGCAAGGAAGCTGCTACCATCAAATGTTTGCCCTCGTTAGACTCCCCTCTGGAAGCGCTTTCACTGCAAGCTGCAGATTCCCTCCTAACAGCAAGCTTTAGGATAGGGTACTGAATTGTAACTTACTTTCGCCTAATAATGCGATTTTGGCAAAGAGAGTATCTCCCGCAGGGAAGCTGCTACCATCAAATGTTTGCCCTCATTAGACTCCCCTCTGGAAGCGCTTTCACTGCAAGCTGCAGATTCCCTCCTAACAGCAAGCTTTAGGATAGGGTACTGAATTGTAAATTTACTGAGGCTAATAAGGCGGTTTTTGCAAAGAGAATATCTCCCGCAGGGAAGCTGCTACCATCAAATGTTTGCCCTCGTTAGACTCCCCTCTGGAAGCGCTTTCACTGCAAGCTGCAGATTCCCTCCTAACAGCAAGCTTTAGGATAGGGTACTGAATTGTATCTTACTTTCGCCTAATAATGCGATTTTGGCAAAGAGAGTATCTCTTGCAAGGAAGCTGCTACCATCAAATGTTTGCCCTCGTTAGACTCCCCTCTGGAAGCGCTTTCACTGCAAGCTGCAGATTCCCTCCTAACAGCAAGCTTTAGGATAGGGTACTGAATTGTAACTTACTTTCGCCTAATAATGCGATTTTGGCAAAGAGAGTATCTCCCGCAGGGAAGCTGCTACCATCAAATGCTTGACATCATTAGACTCCCCTCTGGAAGCGCTTTCACTGCAAGCTGCAGATTCCCTCCTAACAGCAAGCTTTAGGATAGGGTACTGAATTGTAACTTACTTTCGCCTAATAATGCGATTTTGGCAAAGAGAGTATCTCTCGCAGGGAAGCTGCTACCATCAAATGTTTGCCCTCGTTAGACTCCCCTCTGGAAGCGCTTTCACTGCAAGCTGCAGATTCCCTCCTAACAGCAAGCTTTAGGATAGGGTACTGAATTGTATCTTACTTTCGCCTAATAATGCGATTATGGCAAAGAGAGTATCTCCTGCAAGGAAGCTGCTACCATCAAATGCTTGACATCATTAGACTCCCCTCTGGAAGCGCTTTCACTGCAAGCTGCAGATTCCCTCCTAACAGCAAGCTTTAGGATAGGGTACTGAATTGTATCTTAACTGCGGCTACTAATGCGATTTTGGCAAAGAGAGTATCTCCCGCAGGGAAGCTGCTACCATCAAATGTTTGCCCTCATTAGACTCCCCTCTGGAAGCGCTTTCACTGCAAGCTGCAGATTCCCTCCTAACTGATAGCTTTAGGATAGGGTGCTGAATTGTAACTTAGTTTCGCCTAGTAATGCGATTTTGGCAAAGAGACTATCTCCCGCAGGGAAGCTGCTACCATCAAATGCTTCCCCTCATTAGACTCCCCTCTGGAAGCGCTTTCACTGCAAGCTGCAGATTCCCTCCTAACAGCAAGCTTTAGGATAGGGTACTGAATTGTAACTTACTTTCACCTAATAATGCGATTTTGGCAAAGAGAGTATCTCCCGCAGGGAAGCTGCTACCATCAAATGTTTGCCCTCATTAGACTCCCCTCTGGAAGCGCTTTCACTGCAAGCTGCAGATTCCCTCCTAACAGCAAGCTTTAGGATAGGGTACTGAATTGTAACTTACCCTCGCCTAATAATGCGATTTTGGCAAAGAGACTATCTCCCGCAGGGAACCTGCTACCATCAAATGTTTGCCCTCATTAGACTCCCCTCTGGAAGCGCTTTCACTGCAAGCTGCAGATTCCCTCCTAACAGCAAGCTTTAGGATAGGGTACTGAATTGTAACTTACTTTCGCCTAATAATGCGATTATGGCAAAGAGAGTATCTCCCGCAGGGAAGCTGCTACCATCAAATGCTGCCTCTCGTTAGATTCCTCTCTGGAAGCACTTTCACTGCAAGCTGCAGATTCCCTCCTAACAGCAAGCTTTAGGATAGGGTACTGAATTGTAACTTACTTTCGCCTAATAATGAGTTTTTAGCAAAGAGAGTATCTCCCGCAGGGAAGCTGCTACCATCAATTGTTTGCCCTCGTTAGACTCCCCTCTGGAAGCGCTTTCACTGCAAGCTGCAGATTCCCTCCTTACAGCAAGCTTTAGGATAGGGCACTGAATTGTAACTTACTTTCGCCTAATAATGCGATTTTGGCAAAGAGACTATCTCCCGCAGGGAAGCTGCTACCATCAAATGTTTGCCCTCATTAGACTCCCCTCTGGAAGCGCTTTCACTGCAAGCTGCAGATTCCCTCCTAACAGCAAGCTTTAGGATAGGGTACTGAATTGTGACTTACTTTCGCGTAATAATACAATTTTGGCAAAGAGATTATCTCCCGCAGGGAAGCTGCTACCATCAAATGTTTGCCCTCGTTAAACTCCCCTCTGGAAGCGCTTTCACTGCAAGCTGCAGATTCCCTCCTAACAGCAAGCTTTAGGATAGGGTACTGAATTGTATCTTACTTTCGCCTAATAATGCGAATTTGGCAGAGAGAGTATCTCCTGCAAGGAAGCTGCTACCATCAAATGATTGCCCTCGTTAGACTCCCCTCTGGAAGCGCTTTCACTGCAAGCTGCAGATTCCCTCCTAACAGCAAGCTTTAGGATAAGGTACTGAATTGTAACTTACTTTCGCCTAATAATGCGATTTTGTCAAAGAGATTATCTCCCGCAGGGAAGCTGCTACCATCAAATGTTTGCCCTCATTAGACTCCCCTCTGGAAGCGCTTTCACTGCAAGCTGCAGATTCCCTCCTAACAGCAAGCTTTAGGATAGGGTACTGAATTGTAACTTACTTTCGCCTAATAATGCGATTTTGGCAAAGAGAGTATCTCCCGCAGGGAAGCTGCTACCATCAAATGTTTGCCCTCATTAGACTCCCCTCTGGAAGCGCTTTCACTGCAAGCTGCAGATTCCCTCCTAACAGCAAGCTTTAGGATAGGGTACTGAATTGTAAATTTACTGAGGCTAATAAGGGGGTTTTTGCAAAGAGAATATCTCCAGCAGGGAAGCTGCTACCATCAAATGTTTGCCCTCGTTAGACTCCCCTCTGGAAGCGCTTTCACTGCAAGCTGCAGATTCCCTCCTAACAGCAAGCTTTAGGATAGGGTACTGAATTGTATCTTACTTTCGCCTAATAATGCGATTTTGGCAAAGAGAGTATCTCTTGCAAGGAAGCTGCTACCATCAAATGTTTGCCCTCGTTAGACTCCCCTCTGGAAGCGCTTTCACTGCAAGCTGCAGATTCCCTCCTAACAGCAAGCTTTAGGATAGGGTACTTAATTGTAACGTACTTTCGCCTAATAATGCGATTTTGGCAAAGAGAGTATCTCCCGCAGGGAAGCTGCTACCATCAAATGCTTGACATCATTAGACTCCCCTCTGGAAGCGCTTTCACTGCAAGCTGCAGATTCCCTCCTAACAGCAAGCTTTAGGATAGGGTACTGAATTGTAACTTACTTTCGCCTAATAATGCGATTTTGGCAAAGAGAGTATCTCTCGCAGGGAAGCTGCTACCATCAAATGTTTGCCCTCGTTAGACTCCCCTCTGGAAGCGCTTTCACTGCAAGCTGCAGATTCCCTCCTAACAGCAAGCTTTAGGATAGGGTACTGAATTGTATCTTACTTTCGCCTAATAATGCGATTATGGCAAAGAGAGTATCTCCTGCAAGGAAGCTGCTACCATCAAATGCTTGACATCATTAGACTCCCCTCTGGAAGCGCTTTCACTGCAAGCTGCAGATTCCCTCCTAACAGCAAGCTTTAGGATAGGGTACTGAATTGTATCTTAACTGCGGCTACTAATGCGATTTTGGCAAAGAGAGTATCTCCCGCAGGGAAGCTGCTACCATCAAATGTTTCCCCTCATTAGACTCCCCTCTGGAAGCGCTTTCACTGCAAGCTGCAGATTCCCTCCTAACTGATAGCTTTAGGATAGGGTGCTGAATTGTAACTTAGTTTCGCCTAGTAATGCGATTTTGGCAAAGAGACTATCTCCCGCAGGGAAGCTGCTACCATCAAATGCTTCCCCTCATTAGACTCCCCTCTGGAAGCGCTTTCACTGCAAGCTGCAGATTCCCTCCTAACAGCAAGCTTTAGGATAGGGTACTGAATTGTAACTTACTTTCGCCTAATAATGCGATTTTGGCAAAGAGAGTATCTCCCGCAGGGAAGCTGCTACCATCAAATGTTTGCCCTCATTAGACTCCCCTCTGGAAGCGCTTTCACTGCAAGCTGCAGATTCCCTCCTAACAGCAAGCTTTAGGATAGGGTACTGAATTGTAACTTACCCTCGCCTAATAATGCGATTTTGGCAAAGAGAGTATCTCCCGCAGGGAACCTGCTACCATCAAATGTTTGCCCTCATTAGACTCCCCTCTGGAAGCGCTTTCACTGCAAGCTGCAGATTCCCTCCTAACAGCAAGCTTTAGGATAGTGTACTGAATTGTAACTTAACTGCGGCTAATAATGCGATTTTGGCAAAGAGAGTATCTCCCGCAGGGAAGCTGCTACCATCAAATGCTGCCTCTCGTTAGATTCCTCTCTGGAAGCACTTTCACTGCAAGCTGCAGATTCCCTCCTAACAGCAAGCTTTAGGATAGGGTACTGAATTGTAACTTACTTTCGCGTAATAATACGATTTTGGCAAAGAGATTATCTCCCGCAGGGAAGCTGCTACCATCAAATGTTTGCCCTCGTTAAACTCCCCTCTGGAAGCGCTTTCACTGCAAGCTGCAGATTCCCTCCTAACAGCAAGCTTTAGGATAGGGTACTGAATTGTATCTTACTTTCGCCTAATAATGCGAATTTGGCAAAGAGAGTATCTCCTGCAAGGAAGCTGCTACCATCAAATGATTGCCCTCGTTAGACTCCCCTCTGGAAGCGCTTTCACTGCAAGCTGCAGATTCCCTCCTAACAGCAAGCTTTAGGATAGGGTACTGAATTGTAACTTAACTGCGGCTAATAAGGCGATTTTGGCAAAGAGAGTATCTCCCGCAGGGAAGCTGCTACCATCAAATGTTTGTCCTCGTTAGACTCCCCTCTGGAAGCGCTTTCACTGCAAGCTGCAGATTCCCTCCTAACAGCAAGCTTTAGGATAGGGTACTGAATTGTATCTTACTTTCGCCTAATAATGCGAATTTGGCAAAGAGAGTATCTCCCGCAAGGAAGCTGCTACCATCAAATGTTTGCCCTCGTTAGACTCCCCTCTGGAAGCGCTTTCACTGCAAGCTGCAGATTCCCTCCTAACTGATAGCTTTAGGATAGGGTGCTGAATCGTAACTTAGATTCGCCTAGTAATGCGATTTTGGCAAAGAGACTATCTCCCGCAGGGAAGCTGCTACCATCAAATGCTTCCCCTCATTAGACTCCCCTCTGGAAGCGCTTTCACTGCAAGCTGCAGATTCCCTCCTAACAGCAAGCTTTAGGATAGGGTACTGAATTGTAACTTAACTGCGGCTAATAAGGCGATTTTGGCAAAGAGAGTATCTCCCGCAGGGAAGCTGCTACCATCAAATGTTTGTCCTCATTAGACTCCCCTCTGGAAGCGCTTTCACTGCAAGCTGCAGATTCCCTCCTAACAGCAAGCTTTAGGATAGGGTACTGAATTGTATCTTACTTTCGCCTAATAATGCGAATTTGGCAAAGAGAGTATCTCCCGCAAGGAAGCTGCTACCATCAAATGTTTGCCCTCGTTAGACTCCCCTCTGGAAGCGCTTTCACTGCAAGCTGCAGATTCCCTCCTAACAGCAAGCTTTAGGATAAGGTACTGAATTGTAACTTACTTTCGCCTAATAATGCGATTTTGTCAAAGAGATTATCTCCCGCAGGGAAGCTGCTACCATCAAATGTTTGCCCTCATTAGACTCCCCTCTGGAAGCGCTTTCACTGCAAGCTGCAGATTCCCTCCTAACAGCAAGCTTTAGGATAGGGTACTGAATTGTAACTTACTTTCGCCTAATAATGCGATTATGGCAAAGAGAGTATCTCCCGCAGGGAAGCTGCTACCATCAAATGCTGGCTCTCGTTAGATTCCTCTCTTGAACCACTGTCACTGCAAGCTGCAGATTCCCTCCTAACAGCAAGCTTTAGGATAGGGTACTGAATTGTAACTTACTTTCGCCTAATAATGAGTTTTTAGCAAAGAGAGTATCTCCCGCAGGGAAGCTGCTACCATCAAATGTTTGTCCTCGTTAGACTCCCCTCTGGAAGCGCTTTCACTGCAAGCTGCAGATTCCCTCCTAACAGCAAGCTTTAGGATAGGGTACTGAATTGTAACTTAACTGCGGCTAATAAGGCGAATTTGGCAAAGAGAATATCTCCCGCAGGGAAGCTGCTACCATCAAATGTTTGCCCTCATTAGACTCCCCTCTGGAAGCGCTTTCACTGCAAGCTGCAGATTCCCTCCTAACAGCAAGCTTTAGGATAGGGTACTGAATTGTAACTTACTTTCGCCTAATAATGCGATTTTGGCAAAGAGAGTATCTCCCGCAGGGAAGCTGCTACCATCAAATGTTTGCCCTCATTAGACTCCCCTCTGGAAGCGCTTTCACTGCAAGCTGCAGATTCCCTCCTAACAGCAAGCTTTAGGATAGGGTACTGAATTGTAACTTTACTGAGGCTAATAAGGCGGTTTTTGCAAAGAGAATATCTCCCGCAGGGAAGCTGCTACCATCAAATGTTTGCCCTCGTTAGACTGCCCTCTGGAAGCGCTTTCACTGCAAGCTGCAGATTCCCTCCTAACAGCAAGCTTTAGGATAGGGTACTGAATTGTATCTTACTTTCGCCTAATAATGCGATTTTGGCAAAGAGAGTATCTCCTGCAAGGAAGCTGCTACCATCAAATGTTTGCCCTCGTTAGACTCCCCTCTGGAAGCGCTTTCACTGCAAGCTGCAGATTCCCTCCTAACAGCAAGCTTTAGGATAGGGTACTGAATGGTAACTTACTTTCGCCTAATAATGCGATTTTGGCAAAGAGACTATCTCCCGCAGGGAAGCTGCTACCATCAAATGCTGGCTCTTGTTAGATTCCTCTCTTGAAGCACTTTCACTGCAAGCTGCAGATTCCCTCCTAACAGCAAGCTTTAGGATAGGGTACTGAATTGTAACTTAACTGCGGCTACTAATGCGATTTTGGCAAAGAGAGTATCTCCCGCAGGGAAGCTGCTACCATCAAATGTTTCCCCTCATTAGACTCCCCTCTGGAAGCGCTTTCACTGCAAGCTGCAGATTCCCTCCTAACAGCAAGCTTTAGGATAGGGTACTGAATTGTAACTTAACTGCGGCTAATAATGCGATTTTGGCAAAGAGAGTATCTCCCGCAGGGAAGCTGCTACCATCAAATGTTTGTCCTCGTTAGACTCCCCTCTGGAAGCGCTTTCACTGCAAGCTGCAGATTCCCTCCTAACAGCAAGCTTTAGGATAGGGTACTGAATTGTAACTTACTTTCGCCTAATTATGCGATTTTGGCAAAGAGAGTATCTCCCGCAGGGAAGCTGCTACCATCAAATGCTTCCCCTCATTAGACTCCCCTCTGGAAGCGCTTTCACTGCAAGCTGCAGATTCCCTCCTAACAGCAAGCTTTAGGATAGGGTACTGAATTGTAACTTAACTGCGGCTAATAATACGATTTTGGCAAAGAGAGTATCTCCCGCAGGGAAGCTGCTACCATCAAATGTTTGTCCTCGTTAGACTCCCCTCTGGAAGCGCTTTCACTGCAAGCTGCAGATTCCCTCCTAACAGCAAGCTTTAGGATAGGGTACTGAATTGTAACTTACTTTCGCCTAATAATTCGATTTTGTCAAAGAGACTATCTCCCGCAGGGAAGCTGCTACCATCAAATGTTTGCCCTCATTAGACTCCCCTCTGGAAGCGCTTTCACTGCAAGCTGCAGATTCCCTCCTAACAGCAAGCTTTAGGATAGGGTACTGAATTGTAACTTACTTTCGCCTAATAAGGCGATTTTGGCAAAGAGACTATCTCCCGCAGGGAAGCTGCTACCATCAATTGTTTGCCCTCGTTAGACTCCCCTCTGGAAGCGCTTTCACTGCAAGCTGCAGATTCCCTCCTAACAGCAAGCTTTAGGATAGGGTACTGAATTGTAACTTAACTGCGGCTAATAAGGCGAATTTGGCAAAGAGAATATCTCCCGCAGGGAATCTGCTACCATCAAATGTTTGCCCTCATTAGACTCCCCTCTGGAAGCGCTTTCACTGCAAGCTGCAGATTCCCTCCTAACAGCAAGCTTTAGGATAGGGTACTGAATTGTAACTTACTTTCGCCTAATAATGCGATTTTGGCAAAGAGAGTATCTCCCGCAGGGAAGCTGCTACCATCAATTGTTTGCCCTCGTTAGACTCCCCTCTGGAAGCGCTTTCACTGCAAGCTGCAGATTCCCTCCTAACAGCAAGCTTTAGGATAGGGTACTGAATTGTAACTTACTTTCGCCTAATAATGCGATTTTAGCAAAGAGAGTATCTCCCGCAGGGAAGCTGCTACCATCAAATGTTCGCCCTCATTAGACTCCCCTCTGGAAGCGCTTTCACTGCAAGCTGTAGCTTCCCTCCTAACAGCAAGCTTTAGGATAGGGTACTGAATTGTAACTTACTTTCGCCTAATAATGCGATTTTGGCAAAGAATCTATCTCCCGCAGGGAAGCTGCTACCATCAATTGTTTGCCCTCGTTAGACTCCCCTCTGGAAGCGCTTTCACTGCAAGCTGCAGATTCCCTCCTAACAGCAAGCTTTAGGATAGGGTACTGAATTGTAACTTACTTTCGCGTAATAATGCGATTTTGTCGAAGAAAGTATCTCCCGCAGGGAAGCTGTTACCATCAAATGTTTGCCCTCATTAGACTCCCCTCTGGAAGCGCTTTCACTGCAAGCTGCAGATTCCCTCCTAACAGCAAGCTTTAGTATAGGGTACTGAATGGTAACTTACTTTCGCCTAATAATGCGATTTTGGCAAAGAGAGTATCTCCCGCAGGGAAGCTGCTACCATCAAATCTTTGCCCTCATTAGACTCCCCTCTGGAAGCGCTTTCACTGCAAGCTGCAGATTCCCTCCTAACAGCAAGCTTTAGGATAGGGTACTGAATTGTAACTTACTTTCGCCTAATAATGCGATTTTGTCGAAGAGAGTATCTCCCGCAGGGAAGCTGTTACCATCAAATGTTTGCCCTCATTAGACTCCCCTCTGGAAGCGCTTTCACTGCAAGCTGCAGATTCCCTCCTAACAGCAAGCTTTAGGATAGGGTACTGAATTGTAACTTACTTTCGCGTAATAATGCGATTTTGTCGAAGAGAGTATCTCCCGCAGGGAAGCTGTTACCATCAAATGTTTGCCCTCATTAGACTCCCCTCTGGAAGCGCTTTCACTGCAAGCTGCAGATTCCCTCCTAACAGCAAGCTTTAGGATAGGGTACTGAATTGTATCTTACTTTCGCCTAATAATGCGAATTTGGCAAAGAGAGTATCTCCTGCAAGGAAGCTGCTACCATCAAATGTTTGCCCTCGTTAGACTCCCCTCTGGAAGCGCTTTCACTGCAAGCTGCAGATTCCCTCCTAACAGCAAGCTTTAGGATAAGGTACTGAATTGTAACTTACTTTCGCCTTTTAATGCGATTTTGGCAAAGAGAGTATCTCCCGCAGGGAAGCTGCTACCATCAAATGTTTGCCCTCATTAGACTCCCCTCTGGAAGCGCTTTCACTGCAAGCTGCAGATTCCCTCCTAACAGCAAGCTTTAGGATAGGGTACTGAATTGTAACTTACTTTCACCTAATAATGCGATTTTGGCAAAGAGAGTATCTCCCGCAGGGAAGCTGCTACCATCAAATGTTTGCCCTCATTAGACTCCCCTCTGGAAGCGCTTTCACTGCAAGCTGCAGATTCCCTCCTAACAGCAAGCTTTAGGATAGGGTACTGAATTGTAACTTACCTTCGCCTAATAATGCGATTTTGGCAAAGAGACTATCTCCCGCAGGGAAGCTGCTACCATCAAATGTTTGCCCTCATTAGACTCCCCTCTGGAAGCGCTTTCACTGCAAGCTGCAGATTCCCTCCTAACAGCAAGCTTTAGGATAGAGTACTGAATTGTAACTTACTTTCGCCTAATAATGCGATTATGGCAAAGAGAGTATCTCCCGCAGGGAAGCTGCTACCATCAAATGCTGGCTCTCGTTAGATTCCTCTCTTGAAGCACTTTCACTGCAAGCTGCAGATTCCCTCCTAACAGCATGCTTTAGGATAGGGTACTGAATTGTAACTTAACTGCGGCTAATAAGGCGATTTTGGCAAAGAGAGTATCTCCCGCAGGGAAGCTGCTACCATCAAATGTTTGTCCTCGTTAGACTCCCCTCTGGAAGCGCTTTCACTGCAAGCTGCAGATTCCCTCCTAACAGCAAGCTTTAGGATAGGGTACTGAATTGTAACTTAACTGCGGCTAATAAGGCGAATTTGGCAAAGAGAATATCTACCGCAGGGAAGCTGCTACCATCAAATGTTTGCCCTCATTAGACTCCCCTCTGGAAGCGCTTTCACTGCAAGCTGCAGATTCCCTCCTAACAGCAAGCTTTAGGATAGGGTACTGAATTGTAACTTACTTTCGCCTAATAAGGCGATTTTGGCAAAGAGAGTATCTCCCGCAGGGAAGCTGCTACCATCAAATGTTTGCCCTCATTAGACTCCCCTCTGGAAGCGCTTTCACTGCAAGCTGCAGATTCCCTCCTAACAGCAAGCTTTAGGATAGGGTACTGAATTGTAACTTTACTGAGGCTAATAAGGCGGTTTTTGCAAAGAGAATATCTCCCGCAGGGAAGCTGCTACCATCAAATGTTTGCCCTCATTAGACTCCCCTCTGGAAGCGCTTTCACTGCAAGCTGCAGATTCCCTCCTAACAGCAAGCTTTAGGATAGGGTACTGAATTGTAACTTTACTGAGGCTAATAAGGCGGTTTTTGCAAAGAGAATATCTCCCGCAGGGAAGCTGCTACCATCAAATGTTTGCCCTCGTTAGACTCCCCTCTGGAAGCGCTTTCACTGCAAGCTGCAGATTCCCTCCTAACAGCAAGCTTTAGGATAGGGTACTGAATTGTATCTTACTTTCGCCTAATAATGCGATTTTGGCAAAGAGAGTATCTCCCGCAGGGAAGCTGCTACCATCAAATGTTTGCCCTCGTTAGACTCCCCTCTGGAAGCGCTTTCACTGCAAGCTGCAGATTCCCTCCTAACAGCAAGCTTTAGGATAGGGTACTGAATGGTATCTTACTTTCGCCTAATAATGCGATTTTGGCAAAGAGACTATCTCCCGCAGGGAAGCTGCTACCATCAAATGCTGGCTCTTGTTAGATTCCTCTCTTGAAGCACTTTCACTGCAAGCTGCAGATTCCCTCCTAACAGCAAGCTTTAGGATAGGGTACTGAATTGTAACTTAACTGCGGCTACTAATGCGATTTTGGCAAAGAGAGTATCTCCCGCAGGGAAGCTGCTACCATCAAATGTTTGCCCTCATTAGACTCCCCTCTGGAAGCGCTTTCACTGCAAGCTGCAGATTCCCTCCTAACTGATAGCTTTAGGATAGGGTGCTGAATTGTAACTTAGTTTCGCCTAGTAATGCGATTTTGGCAAAGAGACTATCTCCCGCAGGGAAGCTGCTACCATCAAATGCTTCCCCTCATTAGACTCCCCTCTGGAAGCGCTTTCACTGCAAGCTGCAGATTCCCTCCTAACAGCAAGCTTTAGGATAGGGTACTGAATTGTAACTTAACTGCGGCTAATAAGGCGATTTTGGCAAAGAGATTATCTCCCGCAGGGAAGCTGCTACCATCAAATGTTTGTCCTCGTTAGACTCCCCTCTGGAAGCGCTTTCACTGCAAGCTGCAGATTCCCTCCTAACAGCAAGCTTTAGGATAGGGTACTGAATTGTAACTTACTTTCGCCTAATAAGGCGATTTTGGCAAAGAGAGTATCTCCCGCAGGGAAGCTGCTACCATCAAATGTTTGCCCTCATTAGACTCCCCTCTGGAAGCGCTTTCACTGCAAGCTGCAGATTCCCTCCTAACAGCAAGCTTTAGGATAGGGTACTGAATTGTAACTTTACTGAGGCTAATAAGGCGGTTTTTGCAAAGAGAATATCTCCCGCAGGGAAGCTGCTACCATCAAATGTTTGCCCTCGTTAGACTCCCCTCTGGAAGCGCTTTCACTGCAAGCTGCAGATTCCCTCCTAACAGCAAGCTTTAGGATAGGGTACTGAATTGTATCTTACTTTCGCCTAATAATGCGATTTTGGCAAAGAGAGTATCTCCTGCAAGGAAGCTGCTACCATCAAATGTTTGCCCTCGTTAGACTCCCCTCTGGAAGCGCTTTCACTGCAAGCTGCAGATTCCCTCCTAACAGCAAGCTTTAGGATAGGGTACTGAATGGTATCTTACTTTCGCCTAATAATGCGATTTTGGCAAAGAGACTATCTCCCGCAGGGAAGCTGCTACCATCAAATGCTGGCTCTTGTTAGATTCCTCTCTTGAAGCACTTTCACTGCAAGCTGCAGATTCCCTCCTAACAGCAAGCTTTAGGATAGGGTACTGAATTGTAACTTAACTGCGGCTACTAATGCGATTTTGGCAAAGAGAGTATCTCCCGCAGGGAAGCTGCTACCATCAAATGTTTGCCCTCATTAGACTCCCCTCTGGAAGCGCTTTCACTGCAAGCTGCAGATTCCCTCCTAACAGCAAGCTTTAGGATAGGGTACTGAATTGTAACTTAACTGCGGCTAATAAGGCGATTTTGGCAAAGAGATTATCTCCCGCAGGGAAGCTGCTACCATCAAATGTTTGTCCTCGTTAGACTCCCCTCTGGAAGCGCTTTCACTGCAAGCTGCAGATTCCCTCCTAACAGCAAGCTTTAGGATAGGGTACTGAATTGTAACTTACTTTCGCCTAATAATGCGATTATGGCAAAGAGAGTATCTCCCGCAGGGAAGCTGCTACCATCAAATGTTTGCCCTCATTACACTCCCCTCTGGAAGCGCTTTCACTGCAAGCTGCAGATTCCCTCCTAACAGCAAGCTTTAGGATAAGGTACTGAATTGTAACTTACTTTCGCGTAATAATGCGATTTTGGCAAAGAGATTATCTCCCGCAGGGAAGCTGCTACCATCAAATGTTTGCCCTCGTTAAACTCCCCTCTGGAAGCGCTTTCACTGCAAGCTGCAGATTCCCTCCTAACAGCAAGCTTTAGGATAGGGTACTGAATTGTATCTTACTTTCGCCTAATAATGCGAATTTGGCAAAGAGAGTATCTCCTGCAAGGAAGCTGCTACCATCAAATGTTTGCCCTCGTTAGACTCCCCTCTGGAAGCGCTTTCACTGCAAGCTGCAGATTCCCTCCTAACAGCAAGCTTTAGGATAAGGTACTGAATTGTAACTTACTTTCGCCTAATAATGCGATTTTGTCAAAGAGATTATCTCCCGCAGGGAAGCTGCTACCATCAAATGTTTGCCCTCATTAGACTCCCCTCTGGAAGCGCTTTCACTGCAAGCTGCAGATTCCCTCCTAACAGCAAGCTTTAGGATAGGGTACTGAATTGTAACTTACTTTCGCCTAATAAGGCGAATTTGGCAAAGAGACTATCTCCCGCAGGGAAGCTGCTACCATCAATTGTTTGCCCTCATTAGACTCCCCTCTGGAAGCGCTTTCACTGCAAGCTGCAGATTCCCTCCTAACAGCAAGCTTTAGGATAGGGTACTGAATTGTAACTTACCTTCGCCTAATAATGCGATTTTGGCAAAGAGACTATCTCCCGCAGGGAAGCTGCTACCATCAAATGTTTGCCCTCATTAGACTCCCCTCTGGAAGCGCTTTCACTGCAAGCTGCAGATTCCCTCCTAACAGCAAGCTTTAGGATAGGGTACTGAATTGTAACTTACTTTCGCCTAATAATGCGATTATGGCAAAGAGAGTATCTCCCGCAGGGAAGCTGCTACCATCAAATGTTTGCCCTCATTAGACTCCCCTCTGGAAGCGCTTTCACTGCAAGCTGCAGATTCCCTCCTAACAGCAAGCTTTAGGATAGGGTACTGAATTGTAACTTACTTTCGCCTAATAATGCGATTTTGGCAAAGAGAGTATCTCCCGCAGGGAAGCTGCTACCATCAAATGTTTGCCCTCATTACACTCCCCTCTGGAAGCGCTTTCACTGCAAGCTGCAGATTCCCTCCTAACAGCAAGCTTTAGGATAGGGTACTGAATTGTAACTTACTTTCGCCTAATAATGCGATTTTGGCAAAGAGAGTATCTCCCGCAGGGAAGCTGCTACCATCAAATGTTTGCCCTCATTAGACTCCCCTCTGGAAGCGCTTTCACTGCAAGCTGCAGATTCCCTCCTAACAGCAAGCTTTAGGATAGGGTACTGAATTGTAGCTTAACTGCGGCTTATAAGGCGATTTTGGCAAACAGAATATCTCCCGCAGGGAAGCTGCTACCATCAAATGTTTGCCCTCATTAGACTCCCCTCTGGAAGCGCTTTCACTGCAAGCTGTAGATTCCCTCCTAACAGCAAGCTTTAGGATAGGGTACTGAATTGTAACTTACTTTCGCCTAATAAGGCGATTTTGGCAAAGAGACTATCTCCCGCCGGGAAGCTGCTACCATCAATTGTTTGCCCTCATTAGACTCCCCTCTGGAAGCGCTTTCACTGCAAGCTGCAGATTCCCTCCTAACAGCAAGCTTTAGGATAGGGTACTGAATTGTAACTTACTTTCGCATAATAAGGCGATTTTGGCAAAGAGAGTATCTCCCGCAGGGAAGCTGCTACCATCAAATGCTTCCCCTCATTAGACTCCCCTCTGGAAGCGCTTTCACTGCAAGCTGCAGATTCCCTCCTAACAGCAAGCTTTAGGATAGGGTACTGAATTGTTACTTACTTTCGCCTAATAATGCGATTTTGGCAAAGAGAGTATCTCCCGCAGGGAAGCTGCTACCATCAAATGTTTGCCCTCATTAGACTCCCCTCTGGAAGCGCTTTCACTGCAAGCTGCAGATTCCCTCCTAACAGCAAGCTTTAGGATAGGGTACTGAATTTTAACTTACTTTCGCGTAATAATGCGATTTTGGCAAAGAGAGTATCTCCCGCAGGGAAGCTGCTACCATCAAATGTTTGCCCTCATTAGACTCCCCTCTGGAAGCGCTTTCACTGCAAGCTGCACATTCCCTCCTAACAGCAAGCTTTAGGATAGGGTACTGAATTGTAACTTAACTGCGGCTAATAAGACGATTTTGGGAAAGAGAGTATCTCCCGCAGGGAAGCTGCTACCATCAAATGTTTGTCCTCGTTAGACTCCCCTCTGGAAGCGCTTTCACTGCAAGCTGCAGATTCCCTCCTAACAGCAAGCTTTAGGATAGGTTACTGAATTGTAACTTACTTTCACCTAATAATGCGATTTTGGCAAAGAGAGTATCTCCCGCAGGGAAGCTGCTACCATCAAATGTTTGCCCTCATTAGACTCCCCTCTGGAAGCGCTTTCACGGCAAGCTGCAGATTCCCTCCTAACAGCAAGCTTTAGGATAGGGTACTGAATTGTAACTTACCTTCGCCTAATAATGCGATTTTGGCAAAGAGACTATCTCCCGCAGGGAACCTGCTACCATCAAATGTTTGCCCTCATTAGACTCCCCTCTGGAAGCGCTTTCACTGCAAGCTGCAGATTCCCTCCTAACAGCAAGCTTTAGGATAGGGTACTGAATTGTAACTTACTTTCGCCTAATAAGGCGATTTTTGCAAAGAGAATATCTCCCGCAGGGAAGCTGCTACCATCAAATGTTTGCCCTCATTAGACTCCCCTCTGGAAGCGCTTTCACTGCAAGCTGCAGATTCCCTCCTAACAGCAAGCTTTAGGATAGGGTACTGAATTGTAACTTAACTGCGGCTAATAAGGCGATTTTGGCAAAGAGAGTATCTCCCGCAGGGAAGCTGCTACCATCAAATGTTTGTCCTCGTTAGACTCCCCTCTGGAAGCGCTTTCACTGCAAGCTGCAGATTCCCTCCTAACAGCAAGCTTTAGGATAGGGTACTGAATTGTATCTTACTTTCGCCTAATAATGCGAATTTGGCAAAGAGAGTATCTCCCGCAAGGAAGCTGCTACCATCAAATGTTTGCCCTCGTTAGACTCCCCTCTGGAAGCGCTTTCACTGCAAGCTGCAGATTCCCTCCTAACAGCAAGCTTTAGGATAAGGTACTGAATTGTAACTTACTTTCGCCTAATAATGCGATTTTGTCAAAGAGATTATCTCCCGCAGGGAAGCTGCTACCATCAAATGTTTGCCCTCATTAGACTCCCCTCTGGAAGCGCTTTCACTGCAAGCTGCAGATTCCCTCCTAACAGCAAGCTTTAGGATAGGGTACTGAATTGTAACTTACTTTCGCCTAATAATGCGATTATGGCAAAGAGAGTATCTCCCGCAGGGAAGCTGCTACCATCAAATGCTGGCTCTCGTTAGATTCCTCTCTTGAACCACTGTCACTGCAAGCTGCAGATTCCCTCCTAACAGCAAGCTTTAGGATAGGGTACTGAATTGTAACTTACTTTCGCCTAATAATGCGATTTTAGCAAAGAGAGTATCTCCCGCAGGGAAGCTGCTACCATCAAATGTTTGCCCTCCTTAGACTCCCCTCTGGAAGCGCTTTCACTGCAAGCTGCAGATTCCCTCCTTACAGCAAGCTTTAGGATAGGGTACTGAATTGTAACTTAACTGCGGCTAATAAGGCGATTATGGCAAAGAGAGTATCTCCCGCAGGGAAGCTGCTACCATCAAATGTTTGTCCTCGTTAGACTCCCCTCTGGAAGCGCTTTCACTGCAAGCTGCAGATTCCCTCCTAACAGCAAGCTTTAGGATAGGGTACTGAATTGTAACTTAACTGCGGCTAATAAGGCGAATTTGGCAAAGAGAATATCTCCCGCAGGGAAGCTGCTACCATCAAATGTTTGCCCTCATTAGACTCCCCTCTGGAAGCGCTTTCACTGCAAGCTGCAGATTCCCTCCTAACAGCAAGCTTTAGGATAGGGTACTGAATTGTAACTTACTTTCGCCTAATAATGCGATTTTGGCAAAGAGAGTATCTCCCGCAGGGAAGCTGCTACCATCAAATGTTTGCCCTCATTAGACTCCCCTCTGGAAGCGCTTTCACTGCAAGCTGCAGATTCCCTCCTAACAGCAAGCTTTAGGATAGGGTACTGAATTGTAACTTTACTGAGGCTAATAAGGCGGTTTTTGCAAAGAGAATATCTCCCGCAGGGAAGCTGCTACCATCAAATGTTTGCCCTCGTTAGACTGCCCTCTGGAAGCGCTTTCACTGCAAGCTGCAGATTCCCTCCTAACAGCAAGCTTTAGGATAGGGTACTGAATTGTATCTTACTTTCGCCTAATAATGCGATTTTGGCAAAGAGAGTATCTCCTGCAAGGAAGCTGCTACCATCAAATGTTTGCCCTCGTTAGACTCCCCTCTGGAAGCGCTTTCACTGCAAGCTGCAGATTCCCTCCTAACAGCAAGCTTTAGGATAGGGTACTGAATGGTAACTTACTTTCGCCTAATAATGCGATTTTGGCAAAGAGACTATCTCCCGCAGGGAAGCTGCTACCATCAAATGCTGGCTCTTGTTAGATTCCTCTCTTGAAGCACTTTCACTGCAAGCTGCAGATTCCCTCCTAACAGCAAGCTTTAGGATAGGGTACTGAATTGTAACTTAACTGCGGCTACTAATGCGATTTTGGCAAAGAGAGTATCTCCCGCAGGGAAGCTGCTACCATCAAATGTTTCCCCTCATTAGACTCCCCTCTGGAAGCGCTTTCACTGCAAGCTGCAGATTCCCTCCTAACAGCAAGCTTTAGGATAGGGTACTGAATTGTAACTTAACTGCGGCTAATAATGCGATTTTGGCAAAGAGAGTATCTCCCGCAGGGAAGCTGCTACCATCAAATGTTTGTCCTCGTTAGACTCCCCTCTGGAAGCGCTTTCACTGCAAGCTGCAGATTCCCTCCTAACAGCAAGCTTTAGGATAGGGTACTGAATTGTAACTTACTTTCGCCTAATTATGCGATTTTGGCAAAGAGAGTATCTCCCGCAGGGAAGCTGCTACCATCAAATGCTTCCCCTCATTAGACTCCCCTCTGGAAGCGCTTTCACTGCAAGCTGCAGATTCCCTCCTAACAGCAAGCTTTAGGATAGGGTACTGAATTGTAACTTAACAGCGGCTAATAATACGATTTTGGCAAAGAGAGTATCTCCCGCAGGGAAGCTGCTACCATCAAATGTTTGTCCTCGTTAGACTCCCCTCTGGAAGCGCTTTCACTGCAAGCTGCAGATTCCCTCCTAACAGCAAGCTTTAGGATAGGGTACTGAATTGTAACTTACTTTCGCCTAATAATTCGATTTTGTCAAAGAGACTATCTCCCGCAGGGAAGCTGCTACCATCAAATGTTTGCCCTCATTAGACTCCCCTCTGGAAGCGCTTTCACTGCAAGCTGCAGATTCCCTCCTAACAGCAAGCTTTAGGATAGGGTACTGAATTGTAACTTACTTTCGCCTAATAAGGCGATTTTGGCAAAGAGACTATCTCCCGCAGGGAAGCTGCTACCATCAATTGTTTGCCCTCGTTAGACTCCCCTCTGGAAGCGCTTTCACTGCAAGCTGCAGATTCCCTCCTAACAGCAAGCTTTAGGATAGGGTACTGAATTGTAACTTAACTGCGGCTAATAAGGCGAATTTGGCAAAGAGAATATCTCCCGCAGGGAATCTGCTACCATCAAATGTTTGCCCTCATTAGACTCCCCTCTGGAAGCGCTTTCACTGCAAGCTGCAGATTCCCTCCTAACAGCAAGCTTTAGGATAGGGTACTGAATTGTAACTTACTTTCGCCTAATAATGCGATTTTGGCAAAGAGAGTATCTCCCGCAGGGAAGCTGCTACCATCAATTGTTTGCCCTCGTTAAACTCCCCTCTGGAAGCGCTTTCACTGCAAGCTGCAGATTCCCTCCTAACAGCAAGCTTTAGGATAGGGTACTGAATTGTAACTTACTTTCGCCTAATAATGCGATTTTAGCAAAGAGAGTATCTCCCGCAGGGAAGCTGCTACCATCAAATGTTCGCCCTCATTAGACTCCCCTCTGGAAGCGCTTTCACTGCAAGCTGTAGATTCCCTCCTAACAGCAAGCTTTAGGATAGGGTACTGAATTGTAACTTAACTGCGGCTACTAATGCGATTTTGGCAAAGAGAGTATCTCCCGCAGGGAAGCTGCTACCATCAATTGTTTGCCCTCGTTAGACTCCCCTCTGGAAGCGCTTTCACTGCAAGCTGCAGATTCCCTCCTAACAGCAAGCTTTAGGATAGGGTACTGAATTGTAACTTACTTTCGCCTAATAAGGCGATTTTGTCAAAGAGATTATCTCCCGCAGGGAAGCTGCTACCATCAATTGTTTGCCCTCGTTAGACTCCCCTCTGGAAGCGCTTTCACTGCAAGCTGCAGATTCCCTCCTAACAGCAAGCTTTAGGATAGGGTACTGAATTGTAACTTACTTTCGCCTAATAAGGCGATTTTGGCAAAGAGACTATCTCCCGCAGGGAAGCTGCTACCATCAATTGTTTGCCCTCGTTAGACTCCCCTCTGGAAGCGCTTTCACTGCAAGCTGCAGATTCCCTCCTAACAGCAAGCTTTAGGATAGGGTACTGAATTGTAACTTAACTGCGGCTAATAAGGCGAATTTGGCAAAGAGAATATCTCCCGCAGGGAATCTGCTACCATCAAATGTTTGCCCTCATTAGACTCCCCTCTGGAAGCGCTTTCACTGCAAGCTGCAGATTCCCTCCTAACAGCAAGCTTTAGGATAGGGTACTGAATTGTAACTTACTTTCGCCTAATAATGCGATTTTGGCAAAGAGAGTATCTCCCGCAGGGAAGCTGCTACCATCAATTGTTTGCCCTCGTTAAACTCCCCTCTGGAAGCGCTTTCACTGCAAGCTGCAGATTCCCTCCTAACAGCAAGCTTTAGGATAGGGTACTGAATTGTAACTTACTTTCGCCTAATAATGCGATTTTAGCAAAGAGAGTATCTCCCGCAGGGAAGCTGCTACCATCAAATGTTCGCCCTCATTAGACTCCCCTCTGGAAGCGCTTTCACTGCAAGCTGTAGATTCCCTCCTAACAGCAAGCTTTAGGATAGGGTACTGAATTGTAACTTAACTGCGGCTACTAATGCGATTTTGGCAAAGAGAGTATCTCCCGCAGGGAAGCTGCTACCATCAATTGTTTGCCCTCGTTAGACTCCCCTCTGGAAGCGCTTTCACTGCAAGCTGCAGATTCCCTCCTAACAGCAAGCTTTAGGATAGGGTACTGAATTGTAACTTACTTTCGCCTAATAAGGCGATTTTGTCAAAGAGATTATCTCCCGCAGGGAAGCTGCTACCATCAATTGTTTGCCCTCGTTAGACTCCCCTCTGGAAGCGCTTTCACTGCAAGCTGCAGATTCCCTCCTAACAGCAAGCTTTAGGATAGGGTACTGAATTGTAACTTACTTTCGCGTAATAATGCGATTTTGTCGAAGAAAGTATCTCCCGCAGGGAAGCTGTTACCATCAAATGTTTGCCCTCATTAGACTCCCCTCTGGAAGCGCTTTCACTGCAAGCTGCAGATTCCCTCCTAACAGCAAGCTTTAGTATAGGGTACTGAATGGTAACTTACTTTCGCCTAATAATGCGATTTTGGCAAAGAGAGTATCTCCCGCAGGGAAGCTGCTACCATCAAATCTTTGCCCTCATTAGACTCCCCTCTGGAAGCGCTTTCACTGCAAGCTGCAGATTCCCTCCTAACAGCAAGCTTTAGGATAGGGTACTGAATTGTAACTTACTTTCGCCTAATAAGGCGAATTTGGCAAAGAGACTATCTCCCACAGGGAAGCTGCTACCATCAATTGTTTGCCCTCATTAGACTCCCCTCTGGAAGCGCTTTCACTGCAAGCTGCAGATTCCCTCCTAACAGCAAGCTTTAGGATAGGGTACTGAATTGTAACTTACCTTCGCCTAATAATGCGATTTTGGCAAAGAGACTATCTCCCGCAGGGAAGCTGCTACCATCAAATGTTTGCCCTCATTAGACTCCCCTCTGGAAGCGCTTTCACTGCAAGCTGCAGATTCCCTCCTAACAGCAAGCTTTAGGATAGGGTACTGAATTGTAACTTACTTTCGCCTAATAATGCGATTATGGCAAAGAGAGTATCTCCCGCAGGGAAGCTGCTACCATCAAATGTTTGCCCTCATTAGACTCCCCTCTGGAAGCGCTTTCACTGCAAGCTGCAGATTCCCTCCTAACAGCAAGCTTTAGGATAGGGTACTGAATTGTAACTTACTTTCGCCTAATAATGCGATTTTGGCAAAGAGAGTATCTCCCGCAGGGAAGCTGCTACCATCAAATGTTTGCCCTCATTACACTCCCCTCTGGAAGCGCTTTCACTGCAAGCTGCAGATTCCCTCCTAACAGCAAGCTTTAGGATAGGGTACTGAATTGTAACTTACTTTCGCCTAATAATGCGATTTTGGAAAAGAGAGTATCTCCCGCAGGGAAGCTGCTACCATCAAATGTTTGCCCTCATTAGACTCCCCTCTGGAAGCGCTTTCACTGCAAGCTGCAGATTCCCTCCTAACAGCAAGCTTTAGGATAGGGTACTGAATTGTAGCTTAACTGCGGCTTATAAGGCGATTTTGGCAAACAGAATATCTCCCGCAGGGAAGCTGCTACCATCAAATGTTTGCCCTCATTAGACTCCCCTCTGGAAGCGCTTTCACTGCAAGCTGTAGATTCCCTCCTAACAGCAAGCTTTAGGATAGGGTACTGAATTGTAACTTACTTTCGCCTAATAAGGCGATTTTGGCAAAGAGACTATCTCCCGCCGGGAAGCTGCTACCATCAATTGTTTGCCCTCATTAGACTCCCCTCTGGAAGCGCTTTCACTGCAAGCTGCAGATTCCCTCCTAACAGCAAGCTTTAGGATAGGGTACTGAATTGTAACTTACTTTCGCATAATAAGGCGATTTTGGCAAAGAGAATATCTCCCGCAGGGAAGCTGCTACCATCAATTGTTTGCCCTCGTTAGACTCCCCTCTGGAAGCGCTTTCACTGCAAGCTGCAGATTCCCTCCTAACAGCAAGCTTTAGGATAGGGTACTGAATTGTTACTTACTTTCGCCTAATAATGCGATTTTGGCAAAGAGAGTATCTCCCGCAGGGAAGCTGCTACCATCAAATGTTTGCCCTCATTAGACTCCCCTCTGGAAGCGCTTTCACTGCAAGCTGCAGATTCCCTCCTAACAGCAAGCTTTAGGATAGGGTACTGAATTTTAACTTACTTTCGCCTAATAATGCGATTTTGGCAAAGAGAGTATCTCCCGCAGGGAAGCTGCTACCATCAAATGTTTGCCCTCATTAGACTCCCCTCTGGAAGCGCTTTCACTGCAAGCTGCACATTCCCTCCTAACAGCAAGCTTTAGGATAGGGTACTGAATTGTAACTTAACTGCGGCTAATAAGACGATTTTGGGAAAGAGAGTATCTCCCGCAGGGAAGCTGCTACCATCAAATGTTTGTCCTCGTTAGACTCCCCTCTGGAAGCGCTTTCACTGCAAGCTGCAGATTCCCTCCTAACAGCAAGCTTTAGGATAGGTTACTGAATTGTAACTTACTTTCACCTAATAATGCGATTTTGGCAAAGAGAGTATCTCCCGCAGGGAAGCTGCTACCATCAAATGTTTGCCCTCATTAGACTCCCCTCTGGAAGCGCTTTCACGGCAAGCTGCAGATTCCCTCCTAACAGCAAGCTTTAGGATAGGGTACTGAATTGTAACTTACCTTCGCCTAATAATGCGATTTTGGCAAAGAGACTATCTCCCGCAGGGAACCTGCTACCATCAAATGTTTGCCCTCATTAGACTCCCCTCTGGAAGCGCTTTCACTGCAAGCTGCAGATTCCCTCCTAACAGCAAGCTTTAGGATAGGGTACTGAATTGTAACTTACTTTCGCCTAATAAGGCGATTTTTGCAAAGAGAATATCTCCCGCAGGGAAGCTGCTACCATCAAATGTTTGCCCTCATTAGACTCCCCTCTGGAAGCGCTTTCACTGCAAGCTGCAGATTCCCTCCTAACAGCAAGCTTTAGGATAGGGTACTGAATTGTAACTTAACTGCGGCTAATAAGGCGATTTTGGCAAAGAGAGTATCTCCCGCAGGGAAGCTGCTACCATCAAATGTTTGTCCTCGTTAGACTCCCCTCTGGAAGCGCTTTCACTGCAAGCTGCAGATTCCCTCCTAACAGCAAGCTTTAGGATAGGGTACTGAATTGTATCTTACTTTCGCCTAATAATGCGAATTTGGCAAAGAGAGTATCTCCCGCAAGGAAGCTGCTACCATCAAATGTTTGCCCTCGTTAGACTCCCCTCTGGAAGCGCTTTCACTGCAAGCTGCAGATTCCCTCCTAACAGCAAGCTTTAGGATAAGGTACTGAATTGTAACTTACTTTCGCCTAATAATGCGATTTTGTCAAAGAGATTATCTCCCGCAGGGAAGCTGCTACCATCAAATGTTTGCCCTCATTAGACTCCCCTCTGGAAGCGCTTTCACTGCAAGCTGCAGATTCCCTCCTAACAGCAAGCTTTAGGATAGGGTACTGAATTGTAACTTACTTTCGCCTAATAATGCGATTATGGCAAAGAGAGTATCTCCCGCAGGGAAGCTGCTACCATCAAATGCTGGCTCTCGTTAGATTCCTCTCTTGAACCACTGTCACTGCAAGCTGCAGATTCCCTCCTAACAGCAAGCTTTAGGATAGGGTACTGAATTGTAACTTACTTTCGCCTAATAATGAGTTTTTAGCAAAGAGAGTATCTCCCGCAGGGAAGCTGCTACCATCAAATGTTTGCCCTCCTTAGACTCCCCTCTGGAAGCGCTTTCACTGCAAGCTGCAGATTCCCTCCTTACAGCAAGCTTTAGGATAGGGTACTGAATTGTAACTTAACTGCGGCTAATAAGGCGATTATGGCAAAGAGAGTATCTCCCGCAGGGAAGCTGCTACCATCAAATGTTTGTCCTCGTTAGACTCCCCTCTGGAAGCGCTTTCACTGCAAGCTGCAGATTCCCTCCTAACAGCAAGCTTTAGGATAGGGTACTGAATTGTAACTTAACTGCGGCTAATAAGGCGAATTTGGCAAAGAGAATATCTCCCGCAGGGAAGCTGCTACCATCAAATGTTTGCCCTCATTAGACTCCCCTCTGGAAGCGCTTTCACTGCAAGCTGCAGATTCCCTCCTAACAGCAAGCTTTAGGATAGGGTACTGAATTGTAACTTACTTTCGCCTAATAATGCGATTTTGGCAAAGAGAGTATCTCCCGCAGGGAAGCTGCTACCATCAAATGTTTGCCCTCATTAGACTCCCCTCTGGAAGCGCTTTCACTGCAAGCTGCAGATTCCCTCCTAACAGCAAGCTTTAGGATAGGGTACTGAATTGTAACTTTACTGAGGCTAATAAGGCGGTTTTTGCAAAGAGAATATCTCCCGCAGGGAAGCTGCTACCATCAAATGTTTGCCCTCGTTAGACTGCCCTCTGGAAGCGCTTTCACTGCAAGCTGCAGATTCCCTCCTAACAGCAAGCTTTAGGATAGGGTACTGAATTGTATCTTACTTTCGCCTAATAATGCGATTTTGGCAAAGAGAGTATCTCCTGCAAGGAAGCTGCTACCATCAAATGTTTGCCCTCGTTAGACTCCCCTCTGGAAGCGCTTTCACTGCAAGCTGCAGATTCCCTCCTAACAGCAAGCTTTAGGATAGGGTACTGAATGGTAACTTACTTTCGCCTAATAATGCGATTTTGGCAAAGAGACTATCTCCCGCAGGGAAGCTGCTACCATCAAATGCTGGCTCTTGTTAGATTCCTCTCTTGAAGCACTTTCACTGCAAGCTGCAGATTCCCTCCTAACAGCAAGCTTTAGGATAGGGTACTGAATTGTAACTTAACTGCGGCTACTAATGCGATTTTGGCAAAGAGAGTATCTCCCGCAGGGAAGCTGCTACCATCAAATGTTTCCCCTCATTAGACTCCCCTCTGGAAGCGCTTTCACTGCAAGCTGCAGATTCCCTCCTAACAGCAAGCTTTAGGATAGGGTACTGAATTGTAACTTAACTGCGGCTAATAATGCGATTTTGGCAAAGAGAGTATCTCCCGCAGGGAAGCTGCTACCATCAAATGTTTGTCCTCGTTAGACTCCCCTCTGGAAGCGCTTTCACTGCAAGCTGCAGATTCCCTCCTAACAGCAAGCTTTAGGATAGGGTACTGAATTGTAACTTACTTTCGCCTAATTATGCGATTTTGGCAAAGAGAGTATCTCCCGCAGGGAAGCTGCTACCATCAAATGCTTCCCCTCATTAGACTCCCCTCTGGAAGCGCTTTCACTGCAAGCTGCAGATTCCCTCCTAACAGCAAGCTTTAGGATAGGGTACTGAATTGTAACTTAACTGCGGCTAATAATACGATTTTGGCAAAGAGAGTATCTCCCGCAGGGAAGCTGCTACCATCAAATGTTTGTCCTCGTTAGACTCCCCTCTGGAAGCGCTTTCACTGCAAGCTGCAGATTCCCTCCTAACAGCAAGCTTTAGGATAGGGTACTGAATTGTAACTTACTTTCGCCTAATAATTCGATTTTGTCAAAGAGACTATCTCCCGCAGGGAAGCTGCTACCATCAAATGTTTGCCCTCATTAGACTCCCCTCTGGAAGCGCTTTCACTGCAAGCTGCAGATTCCCTCCTAACAGCAAGCTTTAGGATAGGGTACTGAATTGTAACTTACTTTCGCCTAATAAGGCGATTTTGGCAAAGAGACTATCTCCCGCAGGGAAGCTGCTACCATCAATTGTTTGCCCTCGTTAGACTCCCCTCTGGAAGCGCTTTCACTGCAAGCTGCAGATTCCCTCCTAACAGCAAGCTTTAGGATAGGGTACTGAATTGTAACTTAACTGCGGCTAATAAGGCGAATTTGGCAAAGAGAATATCTCCCGCAGGGAATCTGCTACCATCAAATGTTTGCCCTCATTAGACTCCCCTCTGGAAGCGCTTTCACTGCAAGCTGCAGATTCCCTCCTAACAGCAAGCTTTAGGATAGGGTACTGAATTGTAACTTACTTTCGCCTAATAATGCGATTTTGGCAAAGAGAGTATCTCCCGCAGGGAAGCTGCTACCATCAATTGTTTGCCCTCGTTAGACTCCCCTCTGGAAGCGCTTTCACTGCAAGCTGCAGATTCCCTCCTAACAGCAAGCTTTAGGATAGGGTACTGAATTGTAACTTACTTTCGCCTAATAATGCGATTTTAGCAAAGAGAGTATCTCCCGCAGGGAAGCGGCTACCATCAAATGTTCGCCCTCATTAGACTCCCCTCTGGAAGCGCTTTCACTGCAAGCTGTAGATTCCCTCCTAACAGCAAGCTTTAGGATAGGGTACTGAATTGTAACTTACTTTCGCCTAATAATGCGATTTTGGCAAAGAATCTATCTCCCGCAGGGAAGCTGCTACCATCAATTGTTTGCCCTCGTTAGACTCCCCTCTGGAAGCGCTTTCACTGCAAGCTGCAGATTCCCTCCTAACAGCAAGCTTTAGGATAGGGTACTGAATTGTAACTTACTTTCGCCTAATAATGCGATTTTGTCAAAGAGATTATCTCCCGCAGGGAAGCTGCTACCATCAATTGTTTGCCCTCGTTAGACTCCCCTCTGGAAGCGCTTTCACTGCAAGCTGCAGATTCCCTCCTAACAGCAAGCTTTAGGATAGGGTACTGAATTGTAACTTACTTTCGCGTAATAATGCGATTTTGTCGAAGAAAGTATCTCCCGCAGGGAAGCTGTTACCATCAAATGTTTGCCCTCATTAGACTCCCCTCTGGAAGCGCTTTCACTGCAAGCTGCAGATTCCCTCCTAACAGCAAGCTTTAGTATAGGGTACTGAATGGTAACTTACTTTCGCCTAATAATGCGATTTTGGCAAAGAGAGTATCTCCCGCAGGGAAGCTGCTACCATCAAATCTTTGCCCTCATTAGACTCCCCTCTGGAAGCGCTTTCACTGCAAGCTGCAGATTCCCTCCTAACAGCAAGCTTTAGGATAGGGTACTGAATTGTAACTTACTTTCGCCTAATAATGCGATTTTGTCGAAGAGAGTATCTCCCGCAGGGAAGCTGTTACCATCAAATGTTTGCCCTCATTAGACTCCCCTCTGGAAGCGCTTTCACTGCAAGCTGCAGATTCCCTCCTAACAGCAAGCTTTAGGATAGGGTACTGAATTGTAACTTACTTTCGCGTAATAATGCGATTTTGTCGAAGAGAGTATCTCCCGCAGGGAAGCTGTTACCATCAAATGTTTGCCCTCATTAGACTCCCCTCTGGAAGCGCTTTCACTGCAAGCTGCAGATTCCCTCCTAACAGCAAGCTTTAGGATAGGGTACTGAATTGTATCTTACTTTCGCCTAATAATGCGAATTTGGCAAAGAGAGTATCTCCTGCAAGGAAGCTGCTACCATCAAATGTTAGCCCTCGTTAGACTCCCCTCTGGAAGCGCTTTCACTGCAAGCTGCAGATTCCCTCCTAACAGCAAGCTTTAGGATAAGGTACTGAATTGTAACTTACTTTCGCCTTTTAATGCGATTTTGGCAAAGAGAGTATCTCCCGCAGGGAAGCTGCTACCATCAAATGTTTGCCCTCATTAGACTCCCCTCTGGAAGCGCTTTCACTGCAAGCTGCAGATTCCCTCCTAACAGCAAGCTTTAGGATAGGGTACTGAATTGTAACTTACTTTCACCTAATAATGCGATTTTGGCAAAGAGAGTATCTCCCGCAGGGAAGCTGCTACCATCAAATGTTTGCCCTCATTAGACTCCCCTCTGGAAGCGCTTTCACTGCAAGCTGCAGATTCCCTCCTAACAGCAAGCTTTAGGATAGGGTACTGAATTGTAACTTACCTTCGCCTAATAATGCGATTTTGGCAAAGAGACTATCTCCCGCAGGGAAGCTGCTACCATCAAATGTTTGCCCTCATTAGACTCCCCTCTGGAAGCGCTTTCACTGCAAGCTGCAGATTCCCTCCTAACAGCAAGCTTTAGGATAGAGTACTGAATTGTAACTTACTTTCGCCTAATAATGCGATTATGGCAAAGAGAGTATCTCCCGCAGGGAAGCTGCTACCATCAAATGCTGGCTCTCGTTAGATTCCTCTCTTGAAGCACTTTCACTGCAAGCTGCAGATTCCCTCCTAACAGCATGCTTTAGGATAGGGTACTGAATTGTAACTTAACTGCGGCTAATAAGGCGATTTTGGCAAAGAGAGTATCTCCCGCAGGGAAGCTGCTACCATCAAATGTTTGTCCTCGTTAGACTCCCCTCTGGAAGCGCTTTCACTGCAAGCTGCAGATTCCCTCCTAACAGCAAGCTTTAGGATAGGGTACTGAATTGTAACTTAACTGCGGCTAATAAGGCGAATTTGGCAAAGAGAATATCTCCCGCAGGGAAGCTGCTACCATCAAATGTTTGCCCTCATTAGACTCCCCTCTGGAAGCGCTTTCACTGCAAGCTGCAGATTCCCTCCTAACAGCAAGCTTTAGGATAGGGTACTGAATTGTAACTTACTTTCGCCTAATAAGGCGATTTTGGCAAAGAGAGTATCTCCCGCAGGGAAGCTGCTACCATCAAATGTTTGCCCTCATTAGACTCCCCTCTGGAAGCGCTTTCACTGCAAGCTGCAGATTCCCTCCTAACAGCAAGCTTTAGGATAGGGTACTGAATTGTAACTTTACTGAGGCTAATAAGGCGGTTTTTGCAAAGAGAATATCTCCCGCAGGGAAGCTGCTACCATCAAATGTTTGCCCTCGTTAGACTCCCCTCTGGAAGCGCTTTCACTGCAAGCTGCAGATTCCCTCCTAACAGCAAGCTTTAGGATAGGGTACTGAATTGTATCTTACTTTCGCCTAATAATGCGATTTTGGCAAAGAGAGTATCTCCTGCAAGGAAGCGGCTACCATCAAATGTTTGCCCTCGTTAGACTCCCCTCTGGAAGCGCTTTCACTGCAAGCTGCAGATTCCCTCCTAACAGCAAGCTTTAGGATAGGGTACTGAATTGTAACTTACTTTCGCCTAATAATGCGATTTTGGCAAAGAGAGTATCTCCCGCAGGGAAGCTGCTACCATCAAATGTTTGCCCTCCTTAGACTCCCCTCTGGAAGCGCTTTCACTGCAAGCTGCAGATTCCCTTCTAACAGCAAGCTTTAGGATAGGGTACTGAATTGTTACTTACTTTCGCCTAATAATGCGATTATAGCAAAGAGACTATCTCCCGCAGGGAAGCTGCTACCATCAAATGCTGGCTCTTGTTAGATTCCTCTCTTGAAGCACTTTCACTGCAAGCTGCAGATTCCCTCCTAACAGCAAGCTTTAGGATAGGGTACTGAATTGTAACTTAACTGCGGCTACTAATGCGATTTTGGCAAAGAGAGTATCTCCCGCAGGGAAGCTGCTACCATCAAATGTTTCCCCTCATTAGACTCCCCTCTGGAAGCGCTTTCACTGCAAGCTGCAGATTCCCTCCTAACTGATAGCTTTAGGATAGGGTGCTGAATTGTAACTTAGTTTCGCCTAGTAATGCGATTTTGGCAAAGAGACTATCTCCCGCAGGGAAGCTGCTACCATCAAATGCTTCCCCTCATTAGACTCCCCTCTGGAAGCGCTTTCACTGCAAGCTGCAGATTCCCTCCTAACAGCAAGCTTTAGGATAGGGTACTGAATTGTAACTTAACTGCGGCTAATAAGGCGATTTTGGCAAAGAGATTATCTCCCGCAGGGAAGCTGCTACCATCAAATGTTTGTCCTCGTTAGACTCCCCTCTGGAAGCGCTTTCACTGCAAGCTGCAGATGCCCTCCTAACAGCAAGCTTTAGGATAGGGTACTGAATTGTAACTTACTTTCGCCTAATAAGGCGATTTTGGCAAAGAGAGTATCTCCCGCAGGGAAGCTGCTACCATCAAATGTTTGCCCTCATTAGACTCCCCTCTGGAAGCGCTTTCACTGCAAGCTGCAGATTCCCTCCTAACAGCAAGCTTTAGGATAGGGTACTGAATTGTAACTTTACTGAGGCTAATAAGGCGGTTTTTGCAAAGAGAATATCTCCCGCAGGGAAGCTGCTACCATCAAATGTTTGCCCTCGTTAGACTCCCCTCTGGAAGCGCTTTCACTGCAAGCTGCAGATTCCCTCCTAACAGCAAGCTTTAGGATAGGGTACTGAATTGTATCTTACTTTCGCCTAATAATGCGATTTTGGCAAAGAGAGTATCTCCCGCAGGGAAGCTGCTACCATCAAATGTTTGCCCTCGTTAGACTCCCCTCTGGAAGCGCTTTCACTGCAAGCTGCAGATTCCCTCCTAACAGCAAGCTTTAGGATAGGGTACTGAATGGTATCTTACTTTCGCCTAATAATGCGATTTTGGCAAAGAGACTATCTCCCGCAGGGAAGCTGCTACCATCAAATGCTGGCTCTTGTTAGATTCCTCTCTTGAAGCACTTTCACTGCAAGCTGCAGATTCCCTCCTAACAGCAAGCTTTAGGATAGGGTACTGAATTGTAACTTAACTGCGGCTACTAATGCGATTTTGGCAAAGAGAGTATCTCCCGCAGGGAAGCTGCTACCATCAAATGTTTGCCCTCATTAGACTCCCCTCTGGAAGCGCTTTCACTGCAAGCTGCAGATTCCCTCCTAACTGATAGCTTTAGGATAGGGTGCTGAATTGTAACTTAGTTTCGCCTAATAAGGCGATTTTTGCAAAGAGAATATCTCCCGCAGGGAAGCTGCTACCATCAAATGTTTGCCCTCATTAGACTCCCCTCTGGAAGCGCTTTCACTGCAAGCTGCAGATTCCCTCCTAACAGCAAGCTTTAGGATAGGGTACTGAATTGTAACTTAACTGCGGCTAATAAGGCGATTTTGGCAAAGAGAGTATCTCCCGCAGGGAAGCTGCTACCATCAAATGTTTGTCCTCGTTAGACTCCCCTCTGGAAGCGCTTTCACTGCAAGCTGCAGATTCCCTCCTAACAGCAAGCTTTAGGATAGGGTACTGAATTGTATCTTACTTTCGCCTAATAATGCGAATTTGGCAAAGAGAGTATCTCCCGCAAGGAAGCTGCTACCATCAAATGTTTGCCCTCGTTAGACTCCCCTCTGGAAGCGCTTTCACTGCAAGCTGCAGATTCCCTCCTAACAGCAAGCTTTAGGATAAGGTACTGAATTGTAACTTACTTTCGCCTAATAATGCGATTTTGTCAAAGAGATTATCTCCCGCAGGGAAGCTGCTACCATCAAATGTTTGCCCTCATTAGACTCCCCTCTGGAAGCGCTTTCACTGCAAGCTGCAGATTCCCTCCTAACAGCAAGCTTTAGGATAGGGTACTGAATTGTAACTTACTTTCGCCTAATAATGCGATTATGGCAAAGAGAGTATCTCCCGCAGGGAAGCTGCTACCATCAAATGCTGGCTCTCGTTAGATTCCTCTCTTGAACCACTGTCACTGCAAGCTGCAGATTCCCTCCTAACAGCAAGCTTTAGGATAGGGTACTGAATTGTAACTTACTTTCGCCTAATAATGAGTTTTTAGCAAAGAGAGTATCTCCCGCAGGGAAGCTGCTACCATCAAATGTTTGCCCTCCTTAGACTCCCCTCTGGAAGCGCTTTCACTGCAAGCTGCAGATTCCCTCCTTACAGCAAGCTTTAGGATAGGGTACTGAATTGTAACTTAACTGCGGCTAATAAGGCGATTATGGCAAAGAGAGTATCTCCCGCAGGGAAGCTGCTACCATCAAATGTTTGTCCTCGTTAGACTCCCCTCTGGAAGCGCTTTCACTGCAAGCTGCAGATTCCCTCCTAACAGCAAGCTTTAGGATAGGGTACTGAATTGTAACTTAACTGCGGCTAATAAGGCGAATTTGGCAAAGAGAATATCTCCCGCAGGGAAGCTGCTACCATCAAATGTTTGCCCTCATTAGACTCCCCTCTGGAAGCGCTTTCACTGCAAGCTGCAGATTCCCTCCTAACAGCAAGCTTTAGGATAGGGTACTGAATTGTAACTTACTTTCGCCTAATAATGCGATTTTGGCAAAGAGAGTATCTCCCGCAGGGAAGCTGCTACCATCAAATGTTTGCCCTCATTAGACTCCCCTCTGGAAGCGCTTTCACTGCAAGCTGCAGATTCCCTCCTAACAGCAAGCTTTAGGATAGGGTACTGAATTGTAACTTTACTGAGGCTAATAAGGCGGTTTTTGCAAAGAGAATATCTCCCGCAGGGAAGCTGCTACCATCAAATGTTTGCCCTCGTTAGACTGCCCTCTGGAAGCGCTTTCACTGCAAGCTGCAGATTCCCTCCTAACAGCAAGCTTTAGGATAGGGTACTGAATTGTATCTTACTTTCGCCTAATAATGCGATTTTGGCAAAGAGAGTATCTCCTGCAAGGAAGCTGCTACCATCAAATGTTTGCCCTCGTTAGACTCCCCTCTGGAAGCGCTTTCACTGCAAGCTGCAGATTCCCTCCTAACAGCAAGCTTTAGGATAGGGTACTGAATGGTAACTTACTTTCGCCTAATAATGCGATTTTGGCAAAGAGACTATCTCCCGCAGGGAAGCTGCTACCATCAAATGCTGGCTCTTGTTAGATTCCTCTCTTGAAGCACTTTCACTGCAAGCTGCAGATTCCCTCCTAACAGCAAGCTTTAGGATAGGGTACTGAATTGTAACTTAACTGCGGCTACTAATGCGATTTTGGCAAAGAGAGTATCTCCCGCAGGGAAGCTGCTACCATCAAATGTTTCCCCTCATTAGACTCCCCTCTGGAAGCGCTTTCACTGCAAGCTGCAGATTCCCTCCTAACAGCAAGCTTTAGGATAGGGTACTGAATTGTAACTTAACTGCGGCTAATAATGCGATTTTGGCAAAGAGAGTATCTCCCGCAGGGAAGCTGCTACCATCAAATGTTTGTCCTCGTTAGACTCCCCTCTGGAAGCGCTTTCACTGCAAGCTGCAGATTCCCTCCTAACAGCAAGCTTTAGGATAGGGTACTGAATTGTAACTTACTTTCGCCTAATTATGCGATTTTGGCAAAGAGAGTATCTCCCGCAGGGAAGCTGCTACCATCAAATGCTTCCCCTCATTAGACTCCCCTCTGGAAGCGCTTTCACTGCAAGCTGCAGATTCCCTCCTAACAGCAAGCTTTAGGATAGGGTACTGAATTGTAACTTAACTGCGGCTAATAATACGATTTTGGCAAAGAGAGTATCTCCCGCAGGGAAGCTGCTACCATCAAATGTTTGTCCTCGTTAGACTCCCCTCTGGAAGCGCTTTCACTGCAAGCTGCAGATTCCCTCCTAACAGCAAGCTTTAGGATAGGGTACTGAATTGTAACTTACTTTCGCCTAATAATTCGATTTTGTCAAAGAGACTATCTCCCGCAGGGAAGCTGCTACCATCAAATGTTTGCCCTCATTAGACTCCCCTCTGGAAGCGCTTTCACTGCAAGCTGCAGATTCCCTCCTAACAGCAAGCTTTAGGATAGGGTACTGAATTGTAACTTACTTTCGCCTAATAAGGCGATTTTGGCAAAGAGACTATCTCCCGCAGGGAAGCTGCTACCATCAATTGTTTGCCCTCGTTAGACTCCCCTCTGGAAGCGCTTTCACTGCAAGCTGCAGATTCCCTCCTAACAGCAAGCTTTAGGATAGGGTACTGAATTGTAACTTAACTGCGGCTAATAAGGCGAATTTGGCAAAGAGAATATCTCCCGCAGGGAATCTGCTACCATCAAATGTTTGCCCTCATTAGACTCCCCTCTGGAAGCGCTTTCACTGCAAGCTGCAGATTCCCTCCTAACAGCAAGCTTTAGGATAGGGTACTGAATTGTAACTTACTTTCGCCTAATAATGCGATTTTGGCAAAGAGAGTATCTCCCGCAGGGAAGCTGCTACCATCAATTGTTTGCCCTCGTTAGACTCCCCTCTGGAAGCGCTTTCACTGCAAGCTGCAGATTCCCTCCTAACAGCAAGCTTTAGGATAGGGTACTGAATTGTAACTTACTTTCGCCTAATAATGCGATTTTAGCAAAGAGAGTATCTCCCGCAGGGAAGCGGCTACCATCAAATGTTCGCCCTCATTAGACTCCCCTCTGGAAGCGCTTTCACTGCAAGCTGTAGATTCCCTCCTAACAGCAAGCTTTAGGATAGGGTACTGAATTGTAACTTACTTTCGCCTAATAATGCGATTTTGGCAAAGAATCTATCTCCCGCAGGGAAGCTGCTACCATCAATTGTTTGCCCTCGTTAGACTCCCCTCTGGAAGCGCTTTCACTGCAAGCTGCAGATTCCCTCCTAACAGCAAGCTTTAGGATAGGGTACTGAATTGTAACTTACTTTCGCCTAATAAGGCGATTTTGTCAAAGAGATTATCTCCCGCAGGGAAGCTGCTACCATCAATTGTTTGCCCTCATTAGACTCCCCTCTGGAAGCGCTTTCACTGCAAGCTGCAGATTCCCTCCTAACAGCAAGCTTTAGTATAGGGTACTGAATGGTAACTTACTTTCGCCTAATAATGCGATTTTGGCAAAGAGAGTATCTCCCGCAGGGAAGCTGCTACCATCAAATCTTTGCCCTCATTAGACTCCCCTCTGGAAGCGCTTTCACTGCAAGCTGCAGATTCCCTCCTAACAGCAAGCTTTAGGATAGGGTACTGAATTGTAACTTACTTTCGCCTAATAATGCGATTTTGTCGAAGAGAGTATCTCCCGCAGGGAAGCTGTTACCATCAAATGTTTGCCCTCATTAGACTCCCCTCTGGAAGCGCTTTCACTGCAAGCTGCAGATTCCCTCCTAACAGCAAGCTTTAGGATAGGGTACTGAATTGTAACTTACTTTCGCGTAATAATGCGATTTTGTCGAAGAGAGTATCTCCCGCAGGGAAGCTGTTACCATCAAATGTTTGCCCTCATTAGACTCCCCTCTGGAAGCGCTTTCACTGCAAGCTGCAGATTCCCTCCTAACAGCAAGCTTTAGGATAGGGTACTGAATTGTATCTTACTTTCGCCTAATAATGCGAATTTGGCAAAGAGAGTATCTCCTGCAAGGAAGCTGCTACCATCAAATGTTAGCCCTCGTTAGACTCCCCTCTGGAAGCGCTTTCACTGCAAGCTGCAGATTCCCTCCTAACAGCAAGCTTTAGGATAAGGTACTGAATTGTAACTTACTTTCGCCTTTTAATGCGATTTTGGCAAAGAGAGTATCTCCCGCAGGGAAGCTGCTACCATCAAATGTTTGCCCTCATTAGACTCCCCTCTGGAAGCGCTTTCACTGCAAGCTGCAGATTCCCTCCTAACAGCAAGCTTTAGGATAGGGTACTGAATTGTAACTTACTTTCACCTAATAATGCGATTTTGGCAAAGAGAGTATCTCCCGCAGGGAAGCTGCTACCATCAAATGTTTGCCCTCATTAGACTCCCCTCTGGAAGCGCTTTCACTGCAAGCTGCAGATTCCCTCCTAACAGCAAGCTTTAGGATAGGGTACTGAATTGTAACTTACCTTCGCCTAATAATGCGATTTTGGCAAAGAGACTATCTCCCGCAGGGAAGCTGCTACCATCAAATGTTTGCCCTCATTAGACTCCCCTCTGGAAGCGCTTTCACTGCAAGCTGCAGATTCCCTCCTAACTGATAGCTTTAGGATAGAGTACTGAATTGTAACTTACTTTCGCCTAATAATGCGATTTTGGCAAAGAGAGTATCTCCCGCAGGGAAGCTGCTACCATCAAATGCTGGCTCTCGTTAGATTCCTCTCTTGAAGCACTTTCACTGCAAGCTGCAGATTCCCTCCTAACAGCATGCTTTAGGATAGGGTACTGAATTGTAACTTAACTGCGGCTAATAAGGCGATTTTGGCAAAGAGAGTATCTCCCGCAGGGAAGCTGCTACCATCAAATGTTTGTCCTCGTTAGACTCCCCTCTGGAAGCGCTTTCACTGCAAGCTGCAGATTCCCTCCTAACAGCAAGCTTTAGGATAGGGTACTGAATTGTAACTTAACTGCGGCTAATAAGGCGAATTTGGCAAAGAGAATATCTCCCGCAGGGAAGCTGCTACCATCAAATGTTTGCCCTCATTAGACTCCCCTCTGGAAGCGCTTTCACTGCAAGCTGCAGATTCCCTCCTAACAGCAAGCTTTAGGATAGGGTACTGAATTGTAACTTACTTTCGCCTAATAAGGCGATTTTGGCAAAGAGAGTATCTCCCGCAGGGAAGCTGCTACCATCAAATGTTTGCCCTCATTAGACTCCCCTCTGGAAGCGCTTTCACTGCAAGCTGCAGATTCCCTCCTAACAGCAAGCTTTAGGATAGGGTACTGAATTGTAACTTTACTGAGGCTAATAAGGCGGTTTTTGCAAAGAGAATATCTCCCGCAGGGAAGCTGCTACCATCAAATGTTTGCCCTCGTTAGACTCCCCTCTGGAAGCGCTTTCACTGCAAGCTGCAGATTCCCTCCTAACAGCAAGCTTTAGGATAGGGTACTGAATTGTATCTTACTTTCGCCTAATAATGCGATTTTGGCAAAGAGAGTATCTCCTGCAAGGAAGCGGCTACCATCAAATGTTTGCCCTCGTTAGACTCCCCTCTGGAAGCGCTTTCACTGCAAGCTGCAGATTCCCTCCTAACAGCAAGCTTTAGGATAGGGTACTGAATTGTAACTTACTTTCGCCTAATAATGCGATTTTGGCAAAGAGAGTATCTCCCGCAGGGAAGCTGCTACCATCAAATGTTTGCCCTCCTTAGACTCCCCTCTGGAAGCGCTTTCACTGCAAGCTGCAGATTCCCTTCTAACAGCAAGCTTTAGGATAGGGTACTGAATTGTTACTTACTTTCGCCTAATAATGCGATTATAGCAAAGAGACTATCTCCCGCAGGGAAGCTGCTACCATCAAATGCTGGCTCTTGTTAGATTCCTCTCTTGAAGCACTTTCACTGCAAGCTGCAGATTCCCTCCTAACAGCAAGCTTTAGGATAGGGTACTGAATTGTAACTTAACTGCGGCTACTAATGCGATTTTGGCAAAGAGAGTATCTCCCGCAGGGAAGCTGCTACCATCAAATGTTTCCCCTCATTAGACTCCCCTCTGGAAGCGCTTTCACTGCAAGCTGCAGATTCCCTCCTAACTGATAGCTTTAGGATAGGGTGCTGAATTGTAACTTAGTTTCGCCTAGTAATGCGATTTTGGCAAAGAGACTATCTCCCGCAGGGAAGCTGCTACCATCAAATGCTTCCCCTCATTAGACTCCCCTCTGGAAGCGCTTTCACTGCAAGCTGCAGATTCCCTCCTAACAGCAAGCTTTAGGATAGGGTACTGAATTGTAACTTAACTGCGGCTAATAAGGCGATTTTGGCAAAGAGATTATCTCCCGCAGGGAAGCTGCTACCATCAAATGTTTGTCCTCGTTAGACTCCCCTCTGGAAGCGCTTTCACTGCAAGCTGCAGATGCCCTCCTAACAGCAAGCTTTAGGATAGGGTACTGAATTGTAACTTACTTTCGCCTAATAAGGCGATTTTGGCAAAGAGAGTATCTCCCGCAGGGAAGCTGCTACCATCAAATGTTTGCCCTCATTAGACTCCCCTCTGGAAGCGCTTTCACTGCAAGCTGCAGATTCCCTCCTAACAGCAAGCTTTAGGATAGGGTACTGAATTGTAACTTTACTGAGGCTAATAAGGCGGTTTTTGCAAAGAGAATATCTCCCGCAGGGAAGCTGCTACCATCAAATGTTTGCCCTCGTTAGACTCCCCTCTGGAAGCGCTTTCACTGCAAGCTGCAGATTCCCTCCTAACAGCAAGCTTTAGGATAGGGTACTGAATTGTATCTTACTTTCGCCTAATAATGCGATTTTGGCAAAGAGAGTATCTCCCGCAGGGAAGCTGCTACCATCAAATGTTTGCCCTCGTTAGACTCCCCTCTGGAAGCGCTTTCACTGCAAGCTGCAGATTCCCTCCTAACAGCAAGCTTTAGGATAGGGTACTGAATGGTATCTTACTTTCGCCTAATAATGCGATTTTGGCAAAGAGACTATCTCCCGCAGGGAAGCTGCTACCATCAAATGCTGGCTCTTGTTAGATTCCTCTCTTGAAGCACTTTCACTGCAAGCTGCAGATTCCCTCCTAACAGCAAGCTTTAGGATAGGGTACTGAATTGTAACTTAACTGCGGCTACTAATGCGATTTTGGCAAAGAGAGTATCTCCCGCAGGGAAGCTGCTACCATCAAATGTTTGCCCTCATTAGACTCCCCTCTGGAAGCGCTTTCACTGCAAGCTGCAGATTCCCTCCTAACTGATAGCTTTAGGATAGGGTGCTGAATTGTAACTTAGTTTCGCCTAGTAATGCGATTTTGGCAAAGAGACTATCTCCCGCAGGGAAGCTGCTACCATCAAATGCTTCCCCTCATTAGACTCCCCTCTGGAAGCGCTTTCACTGCAAGCTGCAGATTCCCTCCTAACAGCAAGCTTTAGGATAGGGTACTGAATTGTAACTTAACTGCGGCTAATAAGGCGATTTTGGCAAAGAGATTATCTCCCGCAGGGAAGCTGCTACCATCAAATGTTTGTCCTCGTTAGACTCCCCTCTGGAAGCGCTTTCACTGCAAGCTGCAGATTCCCTCCTAACAGCAAGCTTTAGGATAGGGTACTGAATTGTAACTTACTTTCGCCTAATAAGGCGATTTTGGCAAAGAGAGTATCTCCCGCAGGGAAGCTGCTACCATCAAATGTTTGCCCTCATTAGACTCCCCTCTGGAAGCGCTTTCACTGCAAGCTGCAGATTCCCTCCTAACAGCAAGCTTTAGGATAGGGTACTGAATTGTAACTTTACTGAGGCTAATAAGGCGGTTTTTGCAAAGAGAATATCTCCCGCAGGGAAGCTGCTACCATCAAATGTTTGCCCTCGTTAGACTCCCCTCTGGAAGCGCTTTCACTGCAAGCTGCAGATTCCCTCCTAACAGCAAGCTTTAGGATAGGGTACTGAATTGTATCTTACTTTCGCCTAATAATGCGATTTTGGCAAAGAGAGTATCTCCTGCAAGGAAGCTGCTACCATCAAATGTTTGCCCTCGTTAGACTCCCCTCTGGAAGCGCTTTCACTGCAAGCTGCAGATTCCCTCCTAACAGCAAGCTTTAGGATAGGGTACTGAATGGTATCTTACTTTCGCCTAATAATGCGATTTTGGCAAAGAGACTATCTCCCGCAGGGAAGCTGCTACCATCAAATGCTGGCTCTTGTTAGATTCCTCTCTTGAAGCACTTTCACTGCAAGCTGCAGATTCCCTCCTAACAGCAAGCTTTAGGATAGGGTACTGAATTGTAACTTAACTGCGGCTACTAATGCGATTTTGGCAAAGAGAGTATCTCCCGCAGGGAAGCTGCTACCATCAAATGTTTGCCCTCATTAGACTCCCCTCTGGAAGCGCTTTCACTGCAAGCTGCAGATTCCCTCCTAACTGATAGCTTTAGGATAGGGTGCTGAATTGTAACTTAGTTTCGCCTAGTAATGCGATTTTGGCAAAGAGACTATCTCCCGCAGGGAAGCTGCTACCATCAAATGTTTGCCCTCATTAGACTCCCCTCTGGAAGCGCTTTCACTGCAAGCTGCAGATTCCCTCCCAACAGCAAGCTTTAGGATAGGGTACTGAATTGTAACTTAACTGCGGCTAATAAGGCGATTTTGGCAAAGAGATTATCTCCCGCAGGGAAGCTGCTACCATCAAATGTTTGTCCTCGTTAGACTCCCCTCTGGAAGCGCTTTCACTGCAAGCTGCAGATTCCCTCCTAACAGCAAGCTTTAGGATAGGGTACTGAATTGTAACTTACTTTCGCCTAATAATGCGATTATGGCAAAGAGAGTATCTCCCGCAGGGAAGCTGCTACCATCAAATGTTTGCCCTCATTACACTCCCCTCTGGAAGCGCTTTCACTGCAAGCTGCAGATTCCCTCCTAACAGCAAGCTTTAGGATAAGGTACTGAATTGTAACTTACTTTCGCGTAATAATGCGATTTTGGCAAAGAGATTATCTCCCGCAGGGAAGCTGCTACCATCAAATGTTTGCCCTCGTTAAACTCCCCTCTGGAAGCGCTTTCACTGCAAGCTGCAGATTCCCTCCTAACAGCAAGCTTTAGGATAGGGTACTGAATTGTATCTTACTTTCGCCTAATAATGCGAATTTGGCAAAGAGAGTATCTCCTGCAAGGAAGCTGCTACCATCAAATGTTTGCCCTCGTTAGACTCCCCTCTGGAAGCGCTTTCACTGCAAGCTGCAGATTCCCTCCTAACAGCAAGCTTTAGGATAAGGTACTGAATTGTAACTTACTTTCGCGTAATAATGCGATTTTGTCAAAGAGATTATCTCCCGCAGGGAAGCTGCTACCATCAAATGTTTGCCCTCATTAGACTCCCCTCTGGAAGCGCTTTCACTGCAAGCTGCAGATTCCCTCCTAACAGCAAGCTTTAGGATAGGGTACTGAATTGTAACTTACTTTCGCCTAATAAGGCGAATTTGGCAAAGAGACTATCTCCCGCAGGGAAGCTGCTACCATCAATTGTTTGCCCTCATTAGACTCCCCTCTGGAAACGCTTTCACTGCAAGCTGCAGATTCCCTCCTAACAGCAAGCTTTAGGATAGGGTACTGAATTGTAACTTACCTTCGCCTAATAATGCGATTTTGGCAAAGAGACTATCTCCCGCAGGGAAGCTGCTACCATCAAATGTTTGCCCTCATTAGACTCCCCTCTGGAAGCGCTTTCACTGCAAGCTGCAGATTCCCTCCTAACAGCAAGCTTTAGGATAGGGTACTGAATTGTAACTTACTTTCGCCTAATAATGCGATTATGGCAAAGAGAGTATCTCCCGCAGGGAAGCTGCTACCATCAAATGTTTGCCCTCATTAGACTCCCCTCTGGAAGCGCTTTCACTGCAAGCTGCAGATTCCCTCCTAACAGCAAGCTTTAGGATAGGGTACTGAATTGTAACTTACTTTCGCCTAATAATGCGATTTTGGCAAAGAGAGTATCTCCCGCAAGGAAGCTGCTACCATCAAATGTTTGCCCTCATTACACTCCCCTCTGGAAGCGCTTTCACTGCAAGCTGCAGATTCCCTCCTAACAGCAAGCTTTAGGATAGGGTACTGAATTGTAACTTACTTTCGCCTAATAATGCGATTTTGGAAAAGAGAGTATCTCCCGCAGGGAAGCTGCTACCATCAAATGTTTGCCCTCATTAGACTCCCCTCTGGAAGCGCTTTCACTGCAAGCTGCAGATTCCCTCCTAACAGCAAGCTTTAGGATAGGGTACTGAATTGTAGCTTAACTGCGGCTTATAAGGCGATTTTGGCAAACAGAATATCTCCCGCAGGGAAGCTGCTACCATCAAATGTTTGCCCTCATTAGACTCCCCTCTGGAAGCGCTTTCACTGCAAGCTGTAGATTCCCTCCTAACAGCAAGCTTTAGGATAGGGTACTGAATTGTAACTTACTTTCGCCTAATAAGGCGATTTTGGCAAAGAGACTATCTCCCGCCGGGAAGCTGCTACCATCAATTGTTTGCCCTCATTAGACTCCCCTCTGGAAGCGCTTTCACTGCAAGCTGCAGATTCCCTCCTAACAGCAAGCTTTAGGATAGGGTACTGAATTGTAACTTACTTTCGCATAATAAGGCGATTTTGGCAAAGAGAATATCTCCCGCAGGGAAGCTGCTACCATCAATTGTTTGCCCTCGTTAGACTCCCCTCTGGAAGCGCTTTCACTGCAAGCTGCAGATTCCCTCCTAACAGCAAGCTTTAGGATAGGGTACTGAATTGTTACTTACTTTCGCCTAATAATGCGATTTTGGCAAAGAGAGTATCTCCCGCAGGGAAGCTGCTACCATCAAATGTTTGCCCTCATTAGACTCCCCTCTGGAAGCGCTTTCACTGCAAGCTGCAGATTCCCTCCTAACAGCAAGCTTTAGGATAGGGTACTGAATTTTAACTTACTTTCGCGTAATAATGCGATTTTGGCAAAGAGAGTATCTCCCGCAGGGAAGCTGCTACCATCAAATGTTTGCCCTCATTAGACTCCCCTCTGGAAGCGCTTTCACTGCAAGCTGCACATTCCCTCCTAACAGCAAGCTTTAGGATAGGGTACTGAATTGTAACTTAACTGCGGCTAATAAGACGATTTTGGGAAAGAGAGTATCTCCCGCAGGGAAGCTGCTACCATCAAATGTTTGTCCTCGTTAGACTCCCCTCTGGAAGCGCTTTCACTGCAAGCTGCAGATTCCCTCCTAACAGCAAGCTTTAGGATAGGTTACTGAATTGTAACTTCCTTTCACCTAATAATGCGATTTTGGCAAAGAGAGTATCTCCCGCAGGGAAGCTGCTACCATCAAATGTTTGCCCTCATTAGACTCCCCTCTGGAAGCGCTTTCACGGCAAGCTGCAGATTCCCTCCTAACAGCAAGCTTTAGGATAGGGTACTGAATTGTAACTTACCTTCGCCTAATAATGCGATTTTGGCAAAGAGACTATCTCCCGCAGGGAACCTGCTACCATCAAATGTTTGCCCTCATTAGACTCCCCTCTGGAAGCGCTTTCACTGCAAGCTGCAGATTCCCTCCTAACAGCAAGCTTTAGGATAGGGTACTGAATTGTAACTTACTTTCGCCTAATAAGGCGATTTTTGCAAAGAGAATATCTCCCGCAGGGAAGCTGCTACCATCAAATGTTTGCCCTCATTAGACTCCCCTCTGGAAGCGCTTTCACTGCAAGCTGCAGATTCCCTCCTAACAGCAAGCTTTAGGACAGGGTACTGAATTGTAACTTACTTTCCCCTAATAACGCGATTTTTGCAAAGAGAATATCTCCCGCAGGGAAGCTGCTACCATCAAATGTTTGCCCTCATTAGACTCCCCTCTGGAAGCGCTTTCACTGCAAGCTGCAGATTCCCTCCTAACAGCAAGCTTTAGGATAGGGTACTGAATTGTAACTTACTTTCGCCTAATAATGCGATTTTGGCAAAGAGAGTATCTCCCGCAGGGAAGCTGCTACCATCAAATGTTTGCCCTCATTACACTCCCCTCTGGAAGCGCTTTCACTGCAAGCTGCAGATTCCCTCCTAACAGCAAGCTTTAGGATAGTGTACTGAATTGTAACTTACTTTCGCCTAATAATGCGATTTTGTCAAAGAGAGTATCTCCCGCAGGGAAGCTGCTACCATCAAATGTTTGCCCTCATTAGACTCCCCTCTGGAAGCGCTTTCACTGCAAGCTGCAGATTCCCTCCTAACAGCAAGCTTTAGGATAGGGTACTGAATTGTAGCTTAACTGCGGCTTATAAGGCGATTTTGGCAAACAGAATATCTCCCGCAGGGAAGCTGCTACCATCAAATGTTTGCCCTCATTAGACTCCCCTCTGGAAGCGCTTTCACTGCAAGCTGCAGATTCCCTCCTAACAGCAAGCTTTAGGATAGGGTACTGAATTGTAACTTACTTTCGCCTAATAAGGCGATTTTGGCAAAGAGAGTATCTCCCGCAGGGAAGCTGCTACCATCAATTGTTTGCCCTCATTAGACTCCCCTCTGGAAGCGCTTTCACTGCAAGCTGCAGATTCCCTCCTAACAGCAAGCTTTAGGATAGGGTACTGAATTGTAACTTACTTTCGCCTAATAAGGCGATTTTGGCAAAGAGAATATCTCCCGCAGGGAAGCTGCTACCATCAATTGTTTGCCCTCGTTAGACTCCCCTCTGGAAGCGCTTTCACTGCAAGCTGCAGATTCCCTCCTAAAAGCAAGCTTTAGGATAGGGTACTGAATTGTAACTTAACTGCGGCTAATAAGGCGAATTTTTCAAAGAGACTATCTCCCGCAGGGAAGCTGCTACCATCAAATGTTTGCCCTCATTAGACTCCCCTCTGGAAGCGCTTTCACTGCAAGCTGCAGATTCCCTCCTAACAGCAAGCTTTAGGATAGGGTACTGAATTGTAACTTACTTTCGCCTAATAAGGCGATTTTGGCAAAGAGAATATCTCCCGCAGGGAAGCTGCTACCATCAAATGTTTGCCCTCGTTAGACTCCCCTCTGGAAGCGCTTTCACTGCAAGCTGCAGATTCCCTCCTAACAGCAAGCTTTAGGATAGTGTACTGAATTGTAACTTACTTTCGCGTAATAATGCGATTTTGTCGAAGAGAGTATCTCCCGCAGGGAAGCTGTTACCATCAAATGTTTGCCCTCATTAGACTCCCCTCTGGAAGCGCTTTCACTGCAAGCTGCAGATTCCCTCCTAACAGCAAGCTTTAGGATAGGGTACTGAATTGTAACTTACTTTCGCCTAATAATGCGATTTTGGCAAGGAGACTATCTCCCGCAGGGAAGCTGCTACCATCAAACGTTTGTCCTCGTTAGACTCCCCTCTGGAAGCGCTTTCACTGCAAGCTGCAGATTCCCTCCTAACAGCAAGCTTTAGGATAGGGTACTGAATTGTAACTTACTTTCGCATAATAATGCGATTTTGTCAAAGAGAGTATTTCCCGCAGGGAAGCTGCTACCATCAAATGCTTGAAATCATTAGACTCCTCTCTGGAAGAGCTTTCACTGCAAGCTGCAGATTCCCTCCTAACAGCAAGCTTTAGGATCGGGTACTGAATTGTAACTTACTTTCGCCTAATAATGCGATTTTGGCAAAGAGAGTATCTCCCGCAGGGAAGCTGCTACCATCAAATGTTCGCCCTCATTAGACTCCCCTCTGGAAGCGCTTTCACTGCAAGCTGTAGATTCCCTCCTAACAGCAAGCTTTAGGATAGGGTACTGAATTGTAACTTACTTTCGCCTAATAATGCGATTTTGGCAAAGAATCTATCTCCCGCAGGGAAGCTGCTACCATCAATTGTTTGCCCTCGTTAGACTCCCCTCTGGAAGCGCTTTCACTGCAAGCTGCAGATTCCCTCCTAACAGCAAGCTTTAGGATAGGGTACTGAATTGTAACTTACTTTCGCCTAATAAGGCGATTTTGTCAAAGAGATTATCTCCCGCAGGGAAGCTGCTACCATCAATTGTTTGCCCTCGTTAGACTCCCCTCTGGAAGCGCTTTCACTGCAAGCTGCAGATTCCCTCCTAACAGCAAGCTTTAGGATAGGGTACTGAATTGTAACTTACTTTCGCCTAATAAGGCGATTTTGGCAAAGAGAGTATCTCCCGCAGGGAAGCTGTTACCATCAAATGTTTGCCCTCATTAGACTCCCCTCTGGAAGCGCTTTCACTGCAAGCTGCAGATTCCCTCCTAACAGCAAGCTTTAGGATAGGGTACTGAATGGTAACTTACTTTCGCCTAATAATGCGATTTTGGCAAAGAGAGTATCTCCCGCAGGGAAGCTGCTACCATCAAATCTTTGCCCTCATTAGACTCCCCTCTGGAAGCGCTTTCACTGCAAGCTGCAGATTCCCTCCTAACAGCAAGCTTTAGGATAGGGTACTGAATTCTAACTTACTTTCGCGTAATAATGCGATTTTGTCGAAGAGAGTATCTCCCGCAGGGAAGCTGCTACCATCAAATGTTTGCCCTCATTAGACTCCCCTCTGGAAGCGCTTTCACTGCAAGCTGCAGATTCCCTCCTAACAGCAAGCTTTAGGATAGGGTACTGAATTGTAACTTAACTGCGGCTAATAATGCGATTTTGGCAAAGAGAGTATCTCCCGCAGGGAAGCTGCTACCATCAAATGTTTGCCCTCATTAGACTCCCCTCTGGAAGCGCTTTCACTGCAAGCTGCAGATTCCCTCCTAACAGCAAGCTTTAGGATAGGGTACTGAATTGTAACTTACTTTCGCATAATAATGCGATTTTGTCAAAGAGAGTATTTCCCGCAGGGAAGCTGCTACCATCAAATGTTTGCCCTCATTAGACTCCCCTCTGGAAGCGCTTTCACTGCAAGCTGCAGATTCCCTCCTAACAGCAAGCTTTAGGATAGGGTACTGAATTGTAACTTACTTTTGCCTAATAAGGCGATTTTGGGAAAGAGAGTATCTCCCGCAAGGAAGCTGTTACCATCAAATGTTTGCCCTCATTAAACTCCCCTCTGGAAGCGCTTTCACTGCAAGCTGCAGATTCCCTCCTAACAGCAAGCTTTAGGATAGGGTACTGAATTGTAACTTACTTTCACCTAATAATGCGATTTTGGCAAAGAGATTATCTCCCGCAGGGAAGCTGCTACCATCAAATGTTTGCCCTCATTAGACTCCCCTCTGGAAGCGCTTTCACTGCAAGCTGCACATTCCCTCCTAACAGCAAGCTTTAGGATAGGGTACTGAATTGTAACTTACTTTCGCCTAATAATGCGATTTTGGCAAAGAGAGTATCTCCCGCAGGGAAGCTGCGACCATCAAATGTTTGCCCTCATTAGACTCCCCTCTGGAAGCGCTTTCACTGCAAGCTGCAGATTCCCTCCTAACAGCAAGCTTTAGGATAGTGTACTGAATTGTAACTTAACTGCGGCTTATAAGGAGATTTTGGCAAACAGAATATCTCCCGCAGGGAAGCTGCTACCATCAAATGTTTGCCCTCATTAGACTCCCCTCTGGAAGTGCTTTCACTGCAAGCTGCAGATTCCCTCCTAACAGCAAGCTTTAGGATAGGGTACTGAATTGTAACTTAACTGAGGCTAATAAGGCGATTTTGGCAAAGAGAATATCTCCCGCAGGGAAGCTGCTACCATCAAATGTTTGCCCTCATTAGACTCCCCTCTGGAAGCGCTTTCACTGCAAGCTGCAGATTCCCTCCTAACAGCAAGCTTTAGGATAGGGTACTGAATTGTAACTTACTTTCGCGTAATAATGCGATTTTGTCGAAGAGAGTATCTCCGGCAGGGAAGCTGCTACCATCAAATGTTTGCCCTCATTAGACTCCCCTCTGGAAGCGCTTTCACTGCAAGCTGCAGATTCCCTCATAACAGCAAGCTTTAGGATAGGGTACTGAATTGTAACTTAACTGCGGCTAATAAGGCGATTTTGGCAAAGAGAGTATCTCCCGCAGGGAAGCTGCTACCATCAAATGTTTGTCCTCGTTAGACTCCCCTCTGGAAGCGCTTTCACTGCAAGCTGCAGATTCCCTCCTAACAGCAAGCTTTAGGATAGGGTACTGAATTGTAACTTACTTTCACCTAATAATGCGATTTTGGCAAAGAGAGTATCTCCCGCAGGGAAGCTGCTACCATCAAATGTTTGCCCTCATTAGACTCCCCTCTGGAAGCGCTTTCACTGCAAGCTGCAGATTCCCTCCTAACAGCAAGCTTTAGGATAGGGTACTGAATTGTAACTTACCTTCGCCTAATAATGCGATTTTGGCAAAGAGACTATCTCCCGCAGGGAACCTGCTACCATCAAATGTTTGCCCTCATTAGACTCCCCTCTGGAAGCGCTTTCACTGCAAGCTGCAGATTCCCTCCTAACAGCAAGCTTTAGGATAGGGTACTGAATTGTAACTTACTTTCGCCTAATAATGCGATTATGGCAAAGAGAGTATCTCCCGCAGGGAAGCTGCTACCATCAAATGTTTGCCCTCATTAGACTCCCCTCTGGAAGCGCTTTCACTGCAAGCTGCAGATTCCCTCCTAACAGCAAGCTTTAGGATAGGGTACTGAATTGTAACTTACTTTCGCCTAATAATTCGATTTTGTCAAAGAGACTATCTCCCGCAGGGAAGCTGCTACCATCAAATGTTTGCCCTCATTAGACTCCCCTCTGGAAGCGCTTTCACTGCAAGCTGCAGATTCCCTCCTAACAGCAAGCTTTAGGATAGGGTACTGAATTGTTACTTACTTTCGCCTAATAATGCGATTTTGTCAAAGAGAGTATCTCCCGCAGGGAAGCTGCTACCATCAAATGTTTGCCCTCATTAGACTCCCCTCTGGAAGCGCTTTCACTGCAAGCTGCACATTCCCTCCTAACAGCAAGCTTTAGGATAGGGTACTGAATTGTAACTTACTTTCGCCTAATAAGGCGATTTTTGCAAAGAGAATATCTCCCGCAGGGAAGCTGCTACCATCAAATGTTTGCCCTCATTAGACTCCCCTCTGGAAGCGCTTTCACTGCAAGCTGCAGATTCCCTCCTAACAGCAAGCTTTAGGATAGGGTACTGAATTGTAACTTACTTTCGCCTAATAATGCGATTTTGTCGAAGAGAGTATCTCCCGCAGGGAAGCTGTTACCATCAAATGTTTGCCCTCATTAGACTCCCCTCTGGAAGCGCTTTCACTGCAAGCTGCAGATTCCCTCCTAACAGCAAGCTTTAGGATAGGGTACTGAATTGTAACTTAACTGCGGCTAATAAGACGATTTTGGGAAAGAGAATATCTCCCGCAGGGAAGCTGCTACCATCAAATGTTTGCCCTCATTAGACTCCCCTCTGGAAGCGCTTTCACTGCAAGCTGCAGATTCCCTCCTAACAGCAAGCTTTAGGATAGGGTACTGAATTGTAACTTACTTTCGCCTAATAATGCGATTATGGCAAAGAGAGTATCTCCCGCAGGGAAGCTGCTACCATCAAATGCTTGCCATCATTAGACTCCCCTCTGGAAGCGCTTTCACTGCAAGCTGCAGATTCCCTCCTAACAGCAAGCTTTAGGATAGGGTACTGAATTGTAACTTACTTTCGCCTAATAAGGCGTTTTTGGCAAAGAGAGTATCTCCCGCAGGGAAGCTGCTACCATCAAATGTTTGCCCTCATTAGACTCCCCTCTGGAAGCGCTTTCACTGCAAGCTGCAGATTCCCTCCTAACAGCAAGCTTTAGGATAGGGTACTGAATTGTTACTTACTTTCGCCTAATAATGCGATTTTGGCAAAGAGAGTATCTCCCGCAGGGAAGCTGCTACCATCAAATGTTTGCCCTCATTAGACTCCCCTCTGGAAGCGCTTTCACTGCAAGCTGCAGATTCCCTCCTAACAGCAAGCTTTAGGATAGGGTACTGAATTGTAACTTACTTTCGCGTAATAATGCGATTTTGGCAAAGAGAGTATCTCCCGCAGGGAAGCTGCTACCATCAAATGTTTGCCCTCATTAGACTCCCCTCTGGAAGCGCTTTCACTGCAAGCTGCAGATTCCCTCCTAACAGCAAGCTTTAGGATAGTGTACTGAATTGTAACTTAACTGCGGCTTATAAGGCGATTTTGGCAAACAGAATATCTCCCGCAGGGAAGCTGCTACCATCAAATGTTTGCCCTCATTAGACTCCCCTCTGGAAGTGCTTTCACTGCAAGCTGCAGATTCCCTCCTAACAGCAAGCTTTAGGATAGGGTACTGAATTGTTACTTACTTTCGCCTAATAAGGCGATTTTGGCAAAGAGACTATCTCCCGCAGGGAAGCTGCTACCATCAATTGTTTGCCCTCGTTAGACTCCCCTCTGGAAGCGCTTTCACTGCAAGCTGCAGATTCCCTCCTAACAGCAAGCTTTAGGATAGGGTACTGAATTGTAACTTACTTTCGCCTAATAATGCGATTTTGTCGAAGAGAGTATCTCCCGCAGGGAAGCTGTTACCATCAAATGTTTGCCCTCATTAGACTCCCCTCTGGAAGCGCTTTCACTGCAAGCTGCAGATTCCCTCCTAACAGCAAGCTTTAGGATAGGGTACTGAATTGTAACTTACTTTCGCCTAATAAGGCGATTTTTGCAAAGAGAATATCTCCCGCAGGGAAGCTGCTACCATCAATTGTTTGCCCTCGTTAGACTCCCCTCTGGAAGCGCTTTCACTGCAAGCTGCAGATTCCCTCCTAACAGCAAGCTTTAGGATAGGGTACTGAATTGTAACTTACTTTCGCCTAATAATGCGATTTTGTCGAAGAGAGTATCTCCCGCAGGGAAGCTGTTACCATCAAATGTTTGCCCACATTAGACTCCCCTCTGGAAGCGCTTTCACTGCAAGCTGCACATTCCCTCCTAACAGCAAGCTTTAGATAGGGTACTGAATTGTAACTTAACTGCGGCTAATAATGCGATTTTGGCAAAGAGAGTATCTCCCGCAGGGAAGCTGCTACCATCAAATGTTTGTCCTCGTTAGACTCCCCTCTGGAAGCGCTTTCACTGCAAGCTGCAGATTCCCTCCTAACAGCAAGCTTTAGGATAGGGTACTGAATTGTAACTTACTTTCGCATAATAATGCGATTTTGTCAAAGAGAGTATTTCCCGCAGGGAAGCTGCTACCATCAAATGTTTGCCCTCATTAGACTCCCCTCTGGAAGCGCTTTCACTGCAAGCTGCAGATTCCCTCCTAACAGCAAGCTTTAGGATAGGGTACTGAATTGTAACTTACTTTTGCCTAATAAGGCGATTTTGGGAAAGAGAGTATCTCCCGCAAGGAAGCTGTTACCATCAAATGTTTGCCCTCATTAAACTCCCCTCTGGAAGCGCTTTCACTGCAAGCTGCAGATTCCCTCCTAACAGCAAGCTTTAGGATAGGGTACTGAATTGTAACTTACTTTCACCTAATAATGCGATTTTGGCAAAGAGATTATCTCCCGCAGGGAAGCTGCTACCATCAAATGTTTGCCCTCATTAGACTCCCCTCTGGAAGCGCTTTCACTGCAAGCTGCACATTCCCTCCTAACAGCAAGCTTTAGGATAGGGTACTGAATTGTAACTTACTTTCGCCTAATAATGCGATTTTGGCAAAGAGAGTATCTCCCGCAGGGAAGCTGCGACCATCAAATGTTTGCCCTCATTAGACTCCCCTCTGGAAGCGCTTTCACTGCAAGCTGCAGATTCCCTCCTAACAGCAAGCTTTAGGATAGTGTACTGAATTGTAACTTAACTGCGGCTTATAAGGAGATTTTGGCAAACAGAATATCTCCCGCAGGGAAGCTGCTACCATCAAATGTTTGCCCTCATTAGACTCCCCTCTGGAAGTGCTTTCACTGCAAGCTGCAGATTCCCTCCTAACAGCAAGCTTTAGGATAGGGTACTGAATTGTAACTTAACTGAGGCTAATAAGGCGATTTTGGCAAAGAGAATATCTCCCGCAGGGAAGCTGCTACCATCAAATGTTTGCCCTCATTAGACTCCCCTCTGGAAGCGCTTTCACTGCAAGCTGCAGATTCCCTCCTAACAGCAAGCTTTAGGATAGGGTACTGAATTGTAACTTACTTTCGCGTAATAATGCGATTTTGTCGAAGAGAGTATCTCCGGCAGGGAAGCTGCTACCATCAAATGTTTGCCCTCATTAGACTCCCCTCTGGAAGCGCTTTCACTGCAAGCTGCAGATTCCCTCATAACAGCAAGCTTTAGGATAGGGTACTGAATTGTAACTTAACTGCGGCTAATAAGGCGATTTTGGCAAAGAGAGTATCTCCCGCAGGGAAGCTGCTACCATCAAATGTTTGTCCTCGTTAGACTCCCCTCTGGAAGCGCTTTCACTGCAAGCTGCAGATTCCCTCCTAACAGCAAGCTTTAGGATAGGGTACTGAATTGTAACTTACTTTCACCTAATAATGCGATTTTGGCAAAGAGAGTATCTCCCGCAGGGAAGCTGCTACCATCAAATGTTTGCCCTCATTAGACTCCCCTCTGGAAGCGCTTTCACTGCAAGCTGCAGATTCCCTCCTAACAGCAAGCTTTAGGATAGGGTACTGAATTGTAACTTACCTTCGCCTAATAATGCGATTTTGGCAAAGAGACTATCTCCCGCAGGGAACCTGCTACCATCAAATGTTTGCCCTCATTAGACTCCCCTCTGGAAGCGCTTTCACTGCAAGCTGCAGATTCCCTCCTAACAGCAAGCTTTAGGATAGGGTACTGAATTGTAACTTACTTTCGCCTAATAATGCGATTATGGCAAAGAGAGTATCTCCCGCAGGGAAGCTGCTACCATCAAATGTTTGCCCTCATTAGACTCCCCTCTGGAAGCGCTTTCACTGCAAGCTGCAGATTCCCTCCTAACAGCAAGCTTTAGGATAGGGTACTGAATTGTAACTTACTTTCGCCTAATAATTCGATTTTGTCAAAGAGACTATCTCCCGCAGGGAAGCTGCTACCATCAAATGTTTGCCCTCATTAGACTCCCCTCTGGAAGCGCTTTCACTGCAAGCTGCAGATTCCCTCCTAACAGCAAGCTTTAGGATAGGGTACTGAATTGTTACTTACTTTCGCCTAATAATGCGATTTTGTCAAAGAGAGTATCTCCCGCAGGGAAGCTGCTACCATCAAATGTTTGCCCTCATTAGACTCCCCTCTGGAAGCGCTTTCACTGCAAGCTGCACATTCCCTCCTAACAGCAAGCTTTAGGATAGGGTACTGAATTGTAACTTACTTTCGCCTAATAAGGCGATTTTTGCAAAGAGAATATCTCCCGCAGGGAAGCTGCTACCATCAAATGTTTGCCCTCATTAGACTCCCCTCTGGAAGCGCTTTCACTGCAAGCTGCAGATTCCCTCCTAACAGCAAGCTTTAGGATAGGGTACTGAATTGTAACTTACTTTCGCCTAATAATGCGATTTTGTCGAAGAGAGTATCTCCCGCAGGGAAGCTGTTACCATCAAATGTTTGCCCTCATTAGACTCCCCTCTGGAAGCGCTTTCACTGCAAGCTGCAGATTCCCTCCTAACAGCAAGCTTTAGGATAGGGTACTGAATTGTAACTTAACTGCGGCTAATAAGACGATTTTGGGAAAGAGAATATCTCCCGCAGGGAAGCTGCTACCATCAAATGTTTGCCCTCATTAGACTCCCCTCTGGAAGCGCTTTCACTGCAAGCTGCAGATTCCCTCCTAACAGCAAGCTTTAGGATAGGGTACTGAATTGTAACTTACTTTCGCCTAATAATGCGATTATGGCAAAGAGAGTATCTCCCGCAGGGAAGCTGCTACCATCAAATGCTTGCCATCATTAGACTCCCCTCTGGAAGCGCTTTCACTGCAAGCTGCAGATTCCCTCCTAACAGCAAGCTTTAGGATAGGGTACTGAATTGTAACTTACTTTCGCCTAATAAGGCGTTTTTGGCAAAGAGAGTATCTCCCGCAGGGAAGCTGCTACCATCAAATGTTTGCCCTCATTAGACTCCCCTCTGGAAGCGCTTTCACTGCAAGCTGCAGATTCCCTCCTAACAGCAAGCTTTAGGATAGGGTACTGAATTGTTACTTACTTTCGCCTAATAATGCGATTTTGGCAAAGAGAGTATCTCCCGCAGGGAAGCTGCTACCATCAAATGTTTGCCCTCATTAGACTCCCCTCTGGAAGCGCTTTCACTGCAAGCTGCAGATTCCCTCCTAACAGCAAGCTTTAGGATAGGGTACTGAATTGTAACCTACTTTCGCGTAATAATGCGATTTTGGCAAAGAGAGTATCTCCCGCAGGGAAGCTGCTACCATCAAATGTTTGCCCTCATTAGACTCCCCTCTGGAAGCGCTTTCACTGCAAGCTGCAGATTCCCTCCTAACAGCAAGCTTTAGGATAGTGTACTGAATTGTAACTTAACTGCGGCTTATAAGGCGATTTTGGCAAACAGAATATCTCCCGCAGGGAAGCTGCTACCATCAAATGTTTGCCCTCATTAGACTCCCCTCTGGAAGTGCTTTCACTGCAAGCTGCAGATTCCCTCCTAACAGCAAGCTTTAGGATAGGGTACTGAATTGTTACTTACTTTCGCCTAATAAGGCGATTTTGGCAAAGAGACTATCTCCCGCAGGGAAGCTGCTACCATCAATTGTTTGCCCTCGTTAGACTCCCCTCTGGAAGCGCTTTCACTGCAAGCTGCAGATTCCCTCCTAACAGCAAGCTTTAGGATAGGGTACTGAATTGTAACTTACTTTCGCCTAATAATGCGATTTTGTCGAAGAGAGTATCTCCCGCAGGGAAGCTGTTACCATCAAATGTTTGCCCTCATTAGACTCCCCTCTGGAAGCGCTTTCACTGCAAGCTGCAGATTCCCTCCTAACAGCAAGCTTTAGGATAGGGTACTGAATTGTAACTTACTTTCGCCTAATAAGGCGATTTTTGCAAAGAGAATATCTCCCGCAGGGAAGCTGCTACCATCAATTGTTTGCCCTCGTTAGACTCCCCTCTGGAAGCGCTTTCACTGCAAGCTGCAGATTCCCTCCTAACAGCAAGCTTTAGGATAGGGTACTGAATTGTAACTTACTTTCGCCTAATAATGCGATTTTGTCGAAGAGAGTATCTCCCGCAGGGAAGCTGTTACCATCAAATGTTTGCCCACATTAGACTCCCCTCTGGAAGCGCTTTCACTGCAAGCTGCACATTCCCTCCTAACAGCAAGCTTTAGATAGGGTACTGAATTGTAACTTAACTGCGGCTAATAATGCGATTTTGGCAAAGAGAGTATCTCCCGCAGGGAAGCTGCTACCATCAAATGTTTGTCCTCGTTAGACTCCCCTCTGGAAGCGCTTTCACTGCAAGCTGCAGATTCCCTCCTAACAGCAAGCTTTAGGATAGGGTACTGAATTGTTACTTACTTTCGCCTAATAATGCGATTTTGTCAAAGAGAGTATCTCCCGCAGGGAAGCTGCTACCATCAAATGTTTGCCCTCATTAGACTCCCCTCTGGAAGCGCTTTCACTGCAAGCTGCAGATTCCCTCCTAACAGCAAGCTTTAGGATAGGGTACTGAATTGTAACTTAACTGCGGCTAATAAGACGATTTTGGGAAAGAGAGTATCTCCCGCAGGGAAGCTGCTACCATCAAATGTTTGTCCTCGTTAGACTCCCCTCTGGAAGCGCTTTCACTGCAAGCTGCAGATTCCCTCCTAACAGCAAGCTTTAGGATAGGGTACTGAATTGTAACTTACTTTCACCTAATAATGCGATTTTGGCAAAGAGAGTATCTCCCGCAGGGAAGCTGCTACCATCAAATCTTTGCCCTCATTAGACTCCCCTCTGGAAGCGCTTTCACTGCAAGCTGCAGATTCCCTCCTAACAGCAAGCTTTAGGATAGGGTACTGAATTGTAACTTACCTTCGCCTAATAATGCGATTTTGGCAAAGAGACTATCTCCCGCAGGGAACCTGCTACCATCAAATGTTTGCCCTCATTAGACTCCCCTCTGGAAGCGCTTTCACTGCAAGCTGCAGATTCCCTCCTAACAGCAAGCTTTAGGATAGGGTACTGAATTGTAACTTACTTTCGCCTAATAATGCGATTATGGCAAAGAGAGTATCTCCCGCAGGGAAGCTGCTACCATCAAATGCTTGCCATCATTAGACTCCCCTCTGGAAGCGCTTTCACTGCAAGCTGCAGATTCCCTCCTAACAGCAAGCTTTAGGATAGGGTACTGAATTGTAACTTACTTTCGCCTAATAATTCGATTTTGTCAAAGAGACTATCTCCCGCAGGGAAGCTGCTACCATCAAATGTTTGCCCTCATTAGACTCCCCTCTGGAAGCGCTTTCACTGCAAGCTGCAGATTCCCTCCTAACAGCAAGCTTTAGGATAGGGTACTGAATTGTTACTTACTTTCGCCTAATAATGCGATTTTGTCAAAGAGAGTATCTCCCGCAGGGAAGCTGCTACCATCAAATGTTTGCCCTCATTAGACTCCCCTCTGGAAGCGCTTTCACTGCAAGCTGCAGATTCCCTCCTAACAGCAAGCTTTAGGATAGGGTACTGAATTGTAACTTACTTTCGCCTAATAATGCGATTTTGGCAAAGAGAGTATCTCCCGCAGGGAAGCTGATACCATCAAATGTTTGCCCTCATTAGACTCCCCTCTGGAAGCGCTTTCACTGCAAGCTGCAGATTCCCTCCTAACAGCAAGCTTTAGGATAGGGTACTGAATTGTAACTTACTTTCGCCTAATAATGCGATTTTGGCAAAGAGAGTATCTCCCGCAGGGAAGCTGCTACCATCAAATGTTTGCCCTCATTAGACTCCCCTCTGGAAGCGCTTTCACTGCAAGCTGCAGATTCCCTCCTAACAGCAAGCTTTAGGATAGGGTACTGAATTGTAACTTACTTTCGCCTAATAATGCGATTTTGGCAAAGAGAGTATCTCCCGCAGGGAAGCTGCTACCATCAAATGTTTGCCCTCATTAGACTCCCCTCTGGAAGCGCTTTCACTGCAAGCTGCAGATTCCCTCCTAACAGCAAGCTTTAGGATAGGGTACTGAATTGTAACTTACTTTCGCCTAATAAGGCGATTTTGGCAAAGAGAGTATCTCCCGCAGGGAAGCTGCTACCATCAAATGTTTGCCCTCATTAGACTCCCCTCTGGAAGCGCTTTCACTGCAAGCTGCACATTCCCTCCTAACAGCAAGCTTTAGGATAGGGTACTGAATTGTAACTTACTTTCGCCTAATAAGGCGATTTTGGCAAAGAGAGTATCTCCCGCAGGGAAGCTGCTACCATCAAATGCTTCCCCTCATTAGACTCCCCTCTGGAAGCGCTTTCACTGCAAGCTGCACATTCCCTCCTAACAGCAAGCTTTAGGATAGGGTACTGAATTGTATCTTACTTTCGCCTAATAAGGCGATTTTGGCAAAGAGAGTATCTCCCGCAGGGAAGCTGCTACCATCAATTGTTTGCCCTCGTTAGACTCCCCTCTGGAAGCGCTTTCACTGCAAGCTGCAGATTCCCTCCTAACAGCAAGCTTTAGGATAGGGTACTGAATTGTATCTTAACTGCGGCTAATAAGGCGAATTTGGCAAAGAGAATATCTCCCGCAGGGAAGCTGCTACCATCAAATGTTTGCCCTCATTAGACTCCCCTCTGGAAGCGCTTTCACTGCAAGCTGCACATTCCCTCCTAACAGCAAGCTTTAGGATAGGGTACTGAATTGTAACTTAACTGCGGCTAATAATGCGATTTTGGCAAAGAGAGTATCTCCCGCAGGGAAGCTGCTACCATCAAATGTTTGCCCTCATTAGACTCCCCTCTGGAAGCGCTTTCACTGCAAGCTGCACATTCCCTCCTAACAGCAAGCTTTAGGATAGGGTACTGAATTGTAACTTAACTGCGGCTAATAATGCGATTTTGGCAAAGAGAGTATCTCCCGCAGGGAAGCTGCTACCATCAAATGTTTGTCCTCGTTAGACTCCCCTCTGGAAGCGCTTTCACTGCAAGCTGCAGATTCCCTCCTAACAGCAAGCTTTAGGATAGGGTACTGAATTGTTACTTACTTTCGCCTAATAATGCGATTTTGTCAAAGAGAGTATCTCCCGCAGGGAAGCTGCTACCATCAAATGTTTGCCCTCATTAGACTCCCCTCTGGAAGCGCTTTCACTGCAAGCTGCAGATTCCCTCCTAACAGCAAGCTTTAGGATAGGGTACTGAATTGTAACTTAACTGCGGCTAATAAGACGATTTTGGGAAAGAGAGTATCTCCCGCAGGGAAGCTGCTACCATCAAATGTTTGTCCTCGTTAGACTCCCCTCTGGAAGCGCTTTCACTGCAAGCTGCAGATTCCCTCCTAACAGCAAGCTTTAGGATAGGGTACTGAATTGTAACTTACTTTCACCTAATAATGCGATTTTGGCAAAGAGAGTATCTCCCGCAGGGAAGCTGCTACCATCAAATGTTTGCCCTCATTAGACTCCCCTCTGGAAGCGCTTTCACTGCAAGCTGCAGATTCCCTCCTAACAGCAAGCTTTAGGATAGGGTACTGAATTGTAACTTACCTTCGCCTAATAATGCGATTTTGGCAAAGAGACTATCTCCCGCAGGGAACCTGCTACCATCAAATGTTTGCCCTCATTAGACTCCCCTCTGGAAGCGCTTTCACTGCAAGCTGCAGATTCCCTCCTAACAGCAAGCTTTAGGATAGGGTACTGAATTGTAACTTACTTTCGCCTAATAATGCGATTATGGCAAAGAGAGTATCTCCCGCAGGGAAGCTGCTACCATCAAATGCTTGCCATCATTAGACTCCCCTCTGGAAGCGCTTTCACTGCAAGCTGCAGATTCCCTCCTAACAGCAAGCTTTAGGATAGGGTACTGAATTGTAACTTACTTTCGCCTAATAATTCGATTTTGTCAAAGAGAGTATCTCCCGCAGGGAAGCTGCTACCATCAAATGTTTGCCCTCATTAGACTCCCCTCTGGAAGCGCTTTCACTGCAAGCTGCAGATTCCCTCCTAACAGCAAGCTTTAGGATAGGGTACTGAATTGTTACTTACTTTCGCCTAATAATGCGATTTTGTCAAAGAGAGTATCTCCCGCAGGGAAGCTGCTACCATCAAATGTTTGCCCTCATTAGACTCCCCTCTGGAAGCGCTTTCACTGCAAGCTGCAGATTCCCTCCTAACAGCAAGCTTTAGGATAGGGTACTGAATTGTAACTTACTTTCGCCTAATAATGCGATTTTGGCAAAGAGACTATCTCCCGCAGGGAAGCTGCTACCATCAAATGTTTGCCCTCATTAGACTCCCCTCTGGAAGCGCTTTCACTGCAAGCTGCAGATTCCCTCCTAACAGCAAGCTTTAGGATAGGGTACTGAATTGTAACTTACTTTCGCCTAATAATGCGATTTTGGCAAAGAGAGTATCTCCCGCAGGGAAGCTGCTACCATCAAATGTTTACCCTCATTAGACTCCCCTCTGGAAGCGCTTTCACTGCAAGCTGCACATTCCCTCCTAACAGCAAGCTTTAGGATAGGGTACTGAATTGTAACTTACTTTCGCCTAATAATGCGATTTTGGCAAAGAGAGTATCTCCCGCAGGGAAGCTGCTACCATCAAATGTTTGCCCTCATTAGACTCCCCTCTGGAAGCGCTTTCACTGCAAGCTGCAGATTCCCTCCTAACAGCAAGCTTTAGGATAGGGTACTGAATTGTAACTTACTTTCGCCTAATAAGGCGATTTTGGCAAAGAGAGTATCTCCCGCAGGGAAGCTGCTACCATCAAATGTTTGCCCTCATTAGACTCCCCTCTGGAAGCGCTTTCACTGCAAGCTGCACATTCCCTCCTAACAGCAAGCTTTAGGATAGGGTACTGAATTGTAACTTACTTTCGCCTAATAAGGCGATTTTGGCAAAGAGAGTATCTCCCGCAGGGAAGCTGCTACCATCAAATGTTTGCCCTCATTAGACTCCCCTCTGGAAGCGCTTTCACTGCAAGCTGCACATTCCCTCCTAACAGCAAGCTTTAGGATAGGGTACTGAATTGTATCTTACTTTCGCCTAATAAGGCGATTTTGTCAAAGAGAGTATCTCCCGCAGGGAAGCTGCTACCATCAATTGTTTGCCCTCGTTAGACTCCCCTCTGGAAGCGCTTTCACTGCAAGCTGCAGATTCCCTCCTAACAGCAAGCTTTAGGATAGGGTACTGAATTGTATCTTAACTGCGGCTAATAAGGCGAATTTGGCAAAGAGAATATCTCCCGCAGGGAAGCTGCTACCATCAAATGTTTGCCCTCATTAGACTCCCCTCTGGAAGCGCTTTCACTGCAAGCTGCAGATTCCCTCCTAACAGCAAGCTTTAGGATAGGGTACTGAATTGTAACTTACTTTCGCGTAATAATGCGATTTTGTCGAAGAGAGTATCTCCGGCAGGGAGGCTGCTACCATCAAATGTTTGCCCTCATTAGACTCCCCTCTGGAAGCGCTTTCACTGCAAGCTGCAGATTCCCTCCTAACAGCAAGCTTTAGGATAGTGTACTGAATTGTAACCTACTTCCGCCTAATAATGCGATTTTGGCAAAGAGTGTATCTTCCGCAGGAAAGCTGCTACCATCAAATGTTTGCCCTCATTAGACTCCCCTCTGGAAGCGCTTTCACTGCAAGCTGCAGATTCCCTCCTAACAGCAAGCTTTAGGATAGGGTACTGAATTGTAACTTAACTGCGGCTAATAAGACGATTTTGGGAAAGAGAGTATCTCCCGCAGGGAAGCTGCTACCATCAAATGTTTGTCCTCGTTAGACTCCCCTCTGGAAGCGCTTTCACTGCAAGCTGCAGATTCCCTCCTAACAGCAAGCTTTAGGATAGGGTACTGAATTGTAACTTACTTTCACCTAATAATGCGATTTTGGCAAAGAGAGTATCTCCCGCATGGAAGCTGCTACCATCAAATGTTTGCCCTCATTAGACTCCCCTCTGGAAGCGCTTTCACTGCAAGCTGCAGATTCCCTCCTAACAGCAAGCTTTAGGATAGGGTACTGAATTGTAACTTACCTTCGCCTAATAATGCGATTTTGGCAAAGAGACTATCTCCCGCAGGGAACCTGCTACCATCAAATGTTTGCCCTCATTAGACTCCCCTCTGGAAGCGCTTTCACTGCAAGCTGCAGATTCCCTCCTAACAGCAAGCTTTAGGATAGGGTACTGAATTGTAACTTACTTTCGCCTAATAATGCGATTATGGCAAAGAGAGTATCTCCCGCAGGGAAGCTGCTACCATCAAATGCTTGCCATCATTAGACTCCCCTCTGGAAGCGCTTTCACTGCAAGCTGCAGATTCCCTCCTAACAGCAAGCTTTAGGATAGGGTACTGAATTGTAACTTACTTTCGCCTAATAATTCGATTTTGTCAAAGAGAGTATCTCCCGCAGGGAAGCTGATACCATCAAATGTTTGCCCTCATTAGACTCCCCTCTGGAAGCGCTTTCACTGCAAGCTGCAGATTCCCTCCTAACAGCAAGCTTTAGGATAGGGTACTGAATTGTTACTTACTTTCGCCTAATAATGCGATTTTGTCAAAGAGAGTATCTCCCGCAGGGAAGCTGCTACCATCAAATGTTTGCCCTCATTAGACTCCCCTCTGGAAGCGCTTTCACTGCAAGCTGCAGATTCCCTCCTAACAGCAAGCTTTAGGATAGGGTACTGAATTGTAACTTACTTTCGCCTAATAATGCGATTTTGGCAAAGAGAGTATCTCCCGCAGGGAAGCTGATACCATCAAATGTTTGCCCTCATTAGACTCCCCTCTGGAAGCGCTTTCACTGCAAGCTGCAGATTCCCTCCTAACAGCAAGCTTTAGGATAGGGTACTGAATTGTAACTTACTTTCGCCTAATAATGCGATTTTGGCAAAGAGAGTATCTCCCGCAGGGAAGCTGCTACCATCAAATGTTTGCCCTCATTAGACTCCCCTCTGGAAGCGCTTTCACTGCAAGCTGCACATTCCCTCCTAACAGCAAGCTTTAGGATAGGGTACTGAATTGTAACTTACTTTCGCCTAATAATGCGATTTTGGCAAAGAGAGTATCTCCCGCAGGGAAGCTGCTACCATCAAATGTTTGCCCTCATTAGACTCCCCTCTGGAAGCGCTTTCACTGCAAGCTGCAGATTCCCTCCTAACAGCAAGCTTTAGGATAGGGTACTGAATTGTAACTTACTTTCGCCTAATAAGGCGATTTTGGCAAAGAGAGTATCTCCCGCAGGGAAGCTGCTACCATCAAATGTTTGCCCTCATTAGACTCCCCTCTGGAAGCGCTTTCACTGCAAGCTGCACATTCCCTCCTAACAGCAAGCTTTAGGATAGGGTACTGAATTGTAACTTACTTTCGCCTAATAAGGCGATTTTGGCAAAGAGAGTATCTCCCGCAGGGAAGCTGCTACCATCAAATGCTTCCCCTCATTAGACTCCCCTCTGGAAGCGCTTTCACTGCAAGCTGCACATTCCCTCCTAACAGCAAGCTTTAGGATAGGGTACTGAATTGTATCTTACTTTCGCCTAATAAGGCGATTTTGGCAAAGAGAGTATCTCCCGCAGGGAAGCTGCTACCATCAATTGTTTGCCCTCGTTAGACTCCCCTCTGGAAGCGCTTTCACTGCAAGCTGCAGATTCCCTCCTAACAGCAAGCTTTAGGATAGGGTACTGAATTGTATCTTAACTGCGGCTAATAAGGCGAATTTGGCAAAGAGAATATCTCCCGCAGGGAAGCTGCTACCATCAAATGTTTGCCCTCATTAGACTCCCCTCTGGAAGCGCTTTCACTGCAAGCTGCACATTCCCTCCTAACAGCAAGCTTTAGGATAGGGTACTGAATTGTAACTTAACTGCGGCTAATAATGCGATTTTGGCAAAGAGAGTATCTCCCGCAGGGAAGCTGCTACCATCAAATGTTTGCCCTCATTAGACTCCCCTCTGGAAGCGCTTTCACTGCAAGCTGCACATTCCCTCCTAACAGCAAGCTTTAGGATAGGGTACTGAATTGTAACTTAACTGCGGCTAATAATGCGATTTTGGCAAAGAGAGTATCTCCCGCAGGGAAGCTGCTACCATCAAATGTTTGTCCTCGTTAGACTCCCCTCTGGAAGCGCTTTCACTGCAAGCTGCAGATTCCCTCCTAACAGCAAGCTTTAGGATAGGGTACTGAATTGTTACTTACTTTCGCCTAATAATGCGATTTTGTCAAAGAGAGTATCTCCCGCAGGGAAGCTGCTACCATCAAATGTTTGCCCTCATTAGACTCCCCTCTGGAAGCGCTTTCACTGCAAGCTGCAGATTCCCTCCTAACAGCAAGCTTTAGGATAGGGTACTGAATTGTAACTTAACTGCGGCTAATAAGACGATTTTGGGAAAGAGAGTATCTCCCGCAGGGAAGCTGCTACCATCAAATGTTTGTCCTCGTTAGACTCCCCTCTGGAAGCGCTTTCACTGCAAGCTGCAGATTCCCTCCTAACAGCAAGCTTTAGGATAGGGTACTGAATTGTAACTTACTTTCACCTAATAATGCGATTTTGGCAAAGAGAGTATCTCCCGCAGGGAAGCTGCTACCATCAAATGTTTGCCCTCATTAGACTCCCCTCTGGAAGCGCTTTCACTGCAAGCTGCAGATTCCCTCCTAACAGCAAGCTTTAGGATAGGGTACTGAATTGTAACTTACCTTCGCCTAATAATGCGATTTTGGCAAAGAGACTATCTCCCGCAGGGAACCTGCTACCATCAAATGTTTGCCCTCATTAGACTCCCCTCTGGAAGCGCTTTCACTGCAAGCTGCAGATTCCCTCCTAACAGCAAGCTTTAGGATAGGGTACTGAATTGTAACTTACTTTCGCCTAATAATGCGATTATGGCAAAGAGAGTATCTCCCGCAGGGAAGCTGCTACCATCAAATGCTTGCCATCATTAGACTCCCCTCTGGAAGCGCTTTCACTGCAAGCTGCAGATTCCCTCCTAACAGCAAGCTTTAGGATAGGGTACTGAATTGTAACTTACTTTCGCCTAATAATTCGATTTTGTCAAAGAGAGTATCTCCCGCAGGGAAGCTGCTACCATCAAATGTTTGCCCTCATTAGACTCCCCTCTGGAAGCGCTTTCACTGCAAGCTGCAGATTCCCTCCTAACAGCAAGCTTTAGGATAGGGTACTGAATTGTTACTTACTTTCGCCTAATAATGCGATTTTGTCAAAGAGAGTATCTCCCGCAGGGAAGCTGCTACCATCAAATGTTTGCCCTCATTAGACTCCCCTCTGGAAGCGCTTTCACTGCAAGCTGCAGATTCCCTCCTAACAGCAAGCTTTAGGATAGGGTACTGAATTGTAACTTACTTTCGCCTAATAATGCGATTTTGGCAAAGAGACTATCTCCCGCAGGGAAGCTGCTACCATCAAATGTTTGCCCTCATTAGACTCCCCTCTGGAAGCGCTTTCACTGCAAGCTGCAGATTCCCTCCTAACAGCAAGCTTTAGGATAGGGTACTGAATTGTAACTTACTTTCGCCTAATAATGCGATTTTGGCAAAGAGAGTATCTCCCGCAGGGAAGCTGCTACCATCAAATGTTTACCCTCATTAGACTCCCCTCTGGAAGCGCTTTCACTGCAAGCTGCACATTCCCTCCTAACAGCAAGCTTTAGGATAGGGTACTGAATTGTAACTTACTTTCGCCTAATAATGCGATTTTGGCAAAGAGAGTATCTCCCGCAGGGAAGCTGCTACCATCAAATGTTTGCCCTCATTAGACTCCCCTCTGGAAGCGCTTTCACTGCAAGCTGCAGATTCCCTCCTAACAGCAAGCTTTAGGATAGGGTACTGAATTGTAACTTACTTTCGCCTAATAAGGCGATTTTGGCAAAGAGAGTATCTCCCGCAGGGAAGCTGCTACCATCAAATGTTTGCCCTCATTAGACTCCCCTCTGGAAGCGCTTTCACTGCAAGCTGCACATTCCCTCCTAACAGCAAGCTTTAGGATAGGGTACTGAATTGTAACTTACTTTCGCCTAATAAGGCGATTTTGGCAAAGAGAGTATCTCCCGCAGGGAAGCTGCTACCATCAAATGTTTGCCCTCATTAGACTCCCCTCTGGAAGCGCTTTCACTGCAAGCTGCACATTCCCTCCTAACAGCAAGCTTTAGGATAGGGTACTGAATTGTATCTTACTTTCGCCTAATAAGGCGATTTTGTCAAAGAGAGTATCTCCCGCAGGGAAGCTGCTACCATCAATTGTTTGCCCTCGTTAGACTCCCCTCTGGAAGCGCTTTCACTGCAAGCTGCAGATTCCCTCCTAACAGCAAGCTTTAGGATAGGGTACTGAATTGTATCTTAACTGCGGCTAATAAGGCGAATTTGGCAAAGAGAATATCTCCCGCAGGGAAGCTGCTACCATCAAATGTTTGCCCTCATTAGACTCCCCTCTGGAAGCGCTTTCACTGCAAGCTGCAGATTCCCTCCTAACAGCAAGCTTTAGGATAGGGTACTGAATTGTAACTTACTTTCGCGTAATAATGCGATTTTGTCGAAGAGAGTATCTCCGGCAGGGAGGCTGCTACCATCAAATGTTTGCCCTCATTAGACTCCCCTCTGGAAGCGCTTTCACTGCAAGCTGCAGATTCCCTCCTAACAGCAAGCTTTAGGATAGTGTACTGAATTGTAACCTACTTCCGCCTAATAATGCGATTTTGGCAAAGAGTGTATCTTCCGCAGGAAAGCTGCTACCATCAAATGTTTGCCCTCATTAGACTCCCCTCTGGAAGCGCTTTCACTGCAAGCTGCAGATTCCCTCCTAACAGCAAGCTTTAGGATAGGGTACTGAATTGTAACTTAACTGCGGCTAATAAGACGATTTTGGGAAAGAGAGTATCTCCCGCAGGGAAGCTGCTACCATCAAATGTTTGTCCTCGTTAGACTCCCCTCTGGAAGCGCTTTCACTGCAAGCTGCAGATTCCCTCCTAACAGCAAGCTTTAGGATAGGGTACTGAATTGTAACTTACTTTCACCTAATAATGCGATTTTGGCAAAGAGAGTATCTCCCGCATGGAAGCTGCTACCATCAAATGTTTGCCCTCATTAGACTCCCCTCTGGAAGCGCTTTCACTGCAAGCTGCAGATTCCCTCCTAACAGCAAGCTTTAGGATAGGGTACTGAATTGTAACTTACCTTCGCCTAATAATGCGATTTTGGCAAAGAGACTATCTCCCGCAGGGAACCTGCTACCATCAAATGTTTGCCCTCATTAGACTCCCCTCTGGAAGCGCTTTCACTGCAAGCTGCAGATTCCCTCCTAACAGCAAGCTTTAGGATAGGGTACTGAATTGTAACTTACTTTCGCCTAATAATGCGATTATGGCAAAGAGAGTATCTCCCGCAGGGAAGCTGCTACCATCAAATGCTTGCCATCATTAGACTCCCCTCTGGAAGCGCTTTCACTGCAAGCTGCAGATTCCCTCCTAACAGCAAGCTTTAGGATAGGGTACTGAATTGTAACTTACTTTCGCCTAATAATTCGATTTTGTCAAAGAGAGTATCTCCCGCAGGGAAGCTGATACCATCAAATGTTTGCCCTCATTAGACTCCCCTCTGGAAGCGCTTTCACTGCAAGCTGCAGATTCCCTCCTAACAGCAAGCTTTAGGATAGGGTACTGAATTGTTACTTACTTTCGCCTAATAATGCGATTTTGTCAAAGAGAGTATCTCCCGCAGGGAAGCTGCTACCATCAAATGTTTGCCCTCATTAGACTCCCCTCTGGAAGCGCTTTCACTGCAAGCTGCAGATTCCCTCCTAACAGCAAGCTTTAGGATAGGGTACTGAATTGTAACTTACTTTCGCCTAATAATGCGATTTTGGCAAAGAGAGTATCTCCCGCAGGGAAGCTGATACCATCAAATGTTTGCCCTCATTAGACTCCCCTCTGGAAGCGCTTTCACTGCAAGCTGCAGATTCCCTCCTAACAGCAAGCTTTAGGATAGGGTACTGAATTGTAACTTACTTTCGCCTAATAATGCGATTTTGGCAAAGAGAGTATCTCCCGCAGGGAAGCTGCTACCATCAAATGTTTGCCCTCATTAGACTCCCCTCTGGAAGCGCTTTCACTGCAAGCTGCAGATTCCCTCCTAACAGCAAGCTTTAGGATAGGGTACTGAATTGTAACTTACTTTCGCCTAATAATGCGATTTTGGCAAAGAGAGTATCTCCCGCAGGGAAGCTGCTACCATCAAATGTTTGCCCTCATTAGACTCCCCTCTGGAAGCGCTTTCACTGCAAGCTGCAGATTCCCTCCTAACAGCAAGCTTTAGGATAGGGTACTGAATTGTAACTTACTTTCGCCTAATAAGGCGATTTTGGCAAAGAGAGTATCTCCCGCAGGGAAGCTGCTACCATCAAATGTTTGCCCTCATTAGACTCCCCTCTGGAAGCGCTTTCACTGCAAGCTGCACATTCCCTCCTAACAGCAAGCTTTAGGATAGGGTACTGAATTGTAACTTACTTTCGCCTAATAATGCGATTTTGGCAAAGAGAGTATCTCCCGCAGGGAAGCTGCTACCATCAAATGTTTGCCCTCATTAGACTCCCCTCTGGAAGCGCTTTCACTGCAAGCTGCACATTCCCTCCTAACAGCAAGCTTTAGGATAGGGTACTGAATTGTATCTTACTTTCGCCTAATAAGGCGATTTTGTCAAAGAGAGTATCTCCCGCAGGGAAGCTGCTACCATCAATTGTTTGCCCTCGTTAGACTCCCCTCTGGAAGCGCTTTCACTGCAAGCTGCAGATTCCCTCCTAACAGCAAGCTTTAGGATAGGGTACTGAATTGTATCTTAACTGCGGCTAATAAGGCGAATTTGGCAAAGAGAATATCTCCCGCAGGGAAGCTGCTACCATCAAATGTTTGCCCTCATTAGACTCCCCTCTGGAAGCGCTTTCACTGCAAGCTGCAGATTCCCTCCTAACAGCAAGCTTTAGGATAGGGTACTGAATTGTAACTTACTTTCGCGTAATAATGCGATTTTGTCGAAGAGAGTATCTCCGGCAGGGAGGCTGCTACCATCAAATGTTTGCCCTCATTAGACTCCCCTCTGGAAGCGCTTTCACTGCAAGCTGCAGATTCCCTCCTAACAGCAAGCTTTAGGATAGTGTACTGAATTGTAACCTACTTCCGCCTAATAATGCGATTTTGGCAAAGAGAGTATCTTCCGCAGGAAAGCTGCTACCATCAAATGTTTGCCCTCATTAGACTCCCCTCTGGAAGCGCTTTCACTGCAAGCTGCAGATTCCCTCCTAACAGCAAGCTTTAGGATAGGGTACTGAATTGTAACTTAACTGCGGCTAATAAGGCGATTTTGGCAAAGAGACTATCTCCCGCAGGGAAGCTGCTACCATCAAATGTTTGCCCTCATTAGACTCCCCTCTGGAAGCGCTTTCACTGCAAGCTGCAGATTCCCTCCTAACAGCAAGCTTTAGGATAGGGTACTGAATTGTAACTTAACTGCGGCTAATAAGGCGATTTTGGCAAAGAGAGTATCTCCCGCAGGGAAGCTGTTACCATCAAATGTTTGCCATCATTAGACTCCCCTCTGGAAGCGCTTTCACTGCAAGCTGCAGATTCCCTCCTAACAGCAAGCTTTAGGATAGTGTACTGAATTGTATCTTACTTTCGCCTAATAATGCGATTTTGGCAAAGAGAGTATCTCCCGCAGGGAAGCTGCTACCATCAATTGTTTACCCTCGTTAGACTCCCCTCTGGAAGCGCTTTCACTGCAAGCTGCAGATTCCCTCCTAACAGCAAGCTTTAGGATAGGGTACTGAATTGTATCTTAACTGCGGCTAATAAGGCGATTTTGTCAAAGAGAATATCTCCCGCAGGGAAGCTGCTACCATCAAATCTTTCCCCTCATTAGACTCCCCTCTGGAAGCGCTTTCACTGCAAGCTGCAGATTCCCTCCTAACAGCAAGCTTTAGGATAGGGTACTGAATTGTAACTTACTTTCGCCTAATAAGGCGATTTAGTCGAAGAGACTATCTCCGGCAGGGAAGCTGCTACCATCAAATGTTTGCCCTCATTAGACTCCCCTCTGGAAGCGCTTTCACTGCAAGCTGCACATTCCCTCCTAACAGCAAGCTTTAGGATAGTGTACTGAATTGTAACCTACTTCCGCCTAATAATGCGATTTTGGCAAAGAGAGTATCTCCCGCAGGGAAGCTGCTACCATCAAATGTTTGCCTTCATTAGACTCCCCTCTGGAAGCGCTTTCACTGCAAGCTGCAGATTCCCTCCTAACAGCAAGCTTTAGGATAGGGTACTGAATTGTAACTTAACTGCGGCTAATAAGGCGATTTTGTCAAAGAGAGTATCTCCCACAGGGAAGCTGCTACCATCAAATGTTTGCCCTCATTAGACTCCCCTCTGGAAGCGCTTTCACTGCAAGCTGCAGATTCCCTCCTAACAGCAAGCTTTAGGATAGGGTACTGAATTGTAACTTACTTTCGCATAATTATGCGATTTTGGCAAAGAGAGTATCTCCCGCAGGGAAGCTGCTACCATCAAATGTTTGCCCTCATTAGACTCCCCTCTGGAAGCGCTTTCACTGCAAGCTGCAGATTCCCTCCTAACAGCAAGCTTTAGGATAGGGTACTGAATTGTATCTTACTTTCGCCTAATAATGCGATTTTGGCAAAGAGAGTATCTCCCGCAGGGAAGCTGCTACCATCAAATGTTTGCCCTCATTAAACTCCCCTCTGGAAGCGCTTTCACTGCAAGCTGCAGATTCCCTCCTAACAGCAAGCTTTAGGATAGGGTACTGAATTGTAACTTACTTTCGCCTAATAATGCGATTTTGGCAAAGAGAGTATCTCCCGCAGGGAAGCTGCTACCATCAAATGTTTGCCCTCATTAGACTCCCCTCTGGAAGCGCTTTCACTGCAAGCTGCAGATTCCCTCCTAACAGCAAGCTTTAGGATAGGGTACTGAATTGTATCTTACTTTCGCCTAATAATGCGATTTTGGCAAAGAGAGTATCTCCCGCAGGGAAGCTGCTACCATCAAATGTTTGCCCTCATTAGACTCCCCTCTGGAAGCGCTTTCACTGCAAGCTGCAGATTCCCTCCTAACAGCAAGCTTTAGGATAGGGTACTGAATTGTAACTTAACTGCGGCTAATAAGGCGATTTTGTCAAAGAGAGTATCTCCCACAGGGAAGCTGCTACCATCAAATGTTTGCCCTCATTAGACTCCCCTCTGGAAGCGCTTTCACTGCAAGCTGCAGATTCCCTCCTAACAGCAAGCTTTAGGATAGGGTACTGAATTGTAACTTACTTTCGCATAATAATGCGATTTTGTCAAAGAGAGTATCTCCCGCAGGGAAGCTGCTACCATCAAATGTTTGCCCTCATTAGACTCCCCTCTGGAAGCGCTTTCACTGCAAGCTGCAGATTCCCTCCTAACAGCAAGCTTTAGGATAGGGTACTGAATTGTAACTTACTTTCGCCTAATAAGGCGATTTTGGCAAAGAGAGTATCTCCCGCAGGGAAGCTGTTACCATCAAATGTTTGCCATAATTAGACTCCCCTCTGGAAGCGCTTTCACTGCAAGCTGCACATTCCCTCCTAACAGCAAGCTTTAGGATAGGGTACTGAATTGTAACTTACTTTCGCCTAATAATGCGATTTTGTCAAAGAGAGTATCTCCCGCAGGGAAGCTGCTACCATCAAATGTTTGCCCTCATTAGACTCCCCTCTGGAAGCGCTTTCACTGCAAGCTGCAGATTCCCTCCTAACAGCAAGCTTTAGGATAGGGTACTGAATTGTATCTTACTTTCGCCTAATAATGCGATTTTGGCAAAGAGAGTATCTCCCGCAGGGAAGCTGCTACCATCAAATGTTTGCCCTCATTAGACTCCCCTCTGGAAGCGCTTTCACTGCAAGCTGCAGATTCCCTCCTAACAGCAAGCTTTAGGATAGGGTACTGAATTGTAACTTACTTTCGCCTAATAATGCGATTTTGGCAAAGAGAGTATCTCCCGCAGGGAAGCTGCTACCATCAAATGTTTGCCCTCATTAGACTCCCCTCTGGAAGCGCTTTCACTGCAAGCTGCACATTCCCTCCTAACAGCAAGCTTTAGGATAGGGTACTGAATTGTAACTTACTTTCGCCTAATAATGCGATTTTGGCAAAGAGAGTATCTCCCGCAGGGAAGCTGTTACCATCAAATGTTTGCCATAATTAGACTCCCCTCTGGAAGCGCTTTCACTGCAAGCTGCAGATTCCCTCCTAACAGCAAGCTTTAGGATAGGGTACTGAATTGTAACTTACTTTCGCCTAATAAGGCGATTTTGGCAAAGAGAGTATCTCCCGCAGGGAAGCTGCTACCATCAAATGTTTGCCCTCATTAGACTCCCCTCTGGAAGCGATTTCACTGCAAGCTGCACATTCCCTCCTAACAGCAAGCTTTAGGATAGGGTACTGAATTGTAACTTACTTTCGCCTAATAAGGCGATTTTGGCAAAGAGAGTATCTCCCGCAGGGAAGCTGCTACCATCAAATGTTTGCCCTCATTAGACTCCCCTCTGGAAGCGCTTTCACTGCAAGCTGCACATTCCCTCCTAACAGCAAGCTTTAGGATAGGGTACTGAATTGTATCTTACTTTCGCCTAATAAGGCGATTTTGTCAAAGAGAGTATCTCCCGCAGGGAAGCTGCTACCATCAATTGTTTGCCCTCGTTAGACTCCCCTCTGGAAGCGCTTTCACTGCAAGCTGCAGATTCCCTCCTAACAGCAAGCTTTAGGATAGGGTACTGAATTGTATCTTAACTGCGGCTAATAAGGCGAATTTGGCAAAGAGAATATCTCCCGCAGGGAAGCTGCTACCATCAAATGTTTGCCCTCATTAGACTCCCCTCTGGAAGCGCTTTCACTGCAAGCTGCAGATTCCCTCCTAACAGCAAGCTTTAGGATAGGGTACTGAATTGTAACTTACTTTCGCGTAATAATGCGATTTTGTCGAAGAGAGTATCTCCGGCAGGGAGGCTGCTACCATCAAATGTTTGCCCTCATTAGACTCCCCTCTGGAAGCGCTTTCACTGCAAGCTGCAGATTCCCTCCTAACAGCAAGCTTTAGGATAGGGTACTGAATTGTAACCTACTTCCGCCTAATAATGCGATTTTGGCAAAGAGAGTATCTTCCGCAGGAAAGCTGCTACCATCAAATGTTTGCCCTCATTAGACTCCCCTCTGGAAGCGCTTTCACTGCAAGCTGCAGATTCCCTCCTAACAGCAAGCTTTAGGATAGGGTACTGAATTGTAACTTAACTGCGGCTAATAAGACGATTTTGGGAAAGAGAGTATCTCCCGCAGGGAAGCTGCTACCATCAAATGTTTGTCCTCGTTAGACTCCCCTCTGGAAGCGCTTTCACTGCAAGCTGCAGATTCCCTCCTAACAGCAAGCTTTAGGATAGGGTACTGAATTGTAACTTACTTTCACCTAATAATGCGATTTTGGCAAAGAGAGTATCTCCCGCAGGGAAGCTGCTACCATCAAATGTTTGCCCTCATTAGACTCCCCTCTGGAAGCGCTTTCACTGCAAGCTGCAGATTCCCTCCTAACAGCAAGCTTTAGGATAGGGTACTGAATTGTAACTTACCTTCGCCTAATAATGCGATTTTGGCAAAGAGACTATCTCCCGCAGGGAACCTGCTACCATCAAATGTTTGCCCTCATTAGACTCCCCTCTGGAAGCGCTTTCACTGCAAGCTGCAGATTCCCTCCTAACAGCAAGCTTTAGGATAGGGTACTGAATTGTAACTTACTTTCGCCTAATAATGCGATTTTGGCAAAGAGAGTATCTCCCGCAGGGAAGCTGCTACCATCAAATGCTTGCCATCATTAGACTCCCCTCTGGAAGCGCTTTCACTGCAAGCTGCAGATTCCCTCCTAACAGCAAGCTTTAGGATAGGGTACTGAATTGTAACTTACTTTCGCCTAATAATTCGATTTTGTCAAAGAGAGTATCTCCCGCAGGGAAGCTGCTACCATCAAATGTTTGCCCTCATTAGACTCCCCTCTGGAAGCGCTTTCACTGCAAGCTGCAGATTCCCTCCTAACAGCAAGCTTTAGGATAGGGTACTGAATTGTTACTTACTTTCGCCTAATAATGGGATTTTGTCAAAGAGAGTATCTCCCGCAGGGAAGCTGCTACCATCAAATGTTTGCCCTCATTAGACTCCCCTCTGGAAGCGCTTTCACTGCAAGCTGCAGATTCCCTCCTAACAGCAAGCTTTAGGATAGGGTACTGAATTGTAACTTACTTTCGCCTAATAATGCGATTTTGGCAAAGAGAGTATCTCCCGCAGGGAAGCTGATACCATCAAATGTTTGCCCTCATTAGACTCCCCTCTGGAAGCGCTTTCACTGCAAGCTGCAGATTCCCTCCTAACAGCAAGCTTTAGGATAGGGTACTGAATTGTAACTTACTTTCGCCTAATAATGCGATTTTGGCAAAGAGAGTATCTCCCGCAGGGAAGCTGCTACCATCAAATGTTTGCCCTCATTAGACTCCCCTCTGGAAGCGCTTTCACTGCAAGCTGCAGATTCCCTCCTAACAGCAAGCTTTAGGATAGGGTACTGAATTGTAACTTACTTTCGCCTAATAATGCGATTTTGGCAAAGAGAGTATCTCCCGCAGGGAAGCTGCTACCATCAAATGTTTGCCCTCATTAGACTCCCCTCTGGAAGCGCTTTCACTGCAAGCTGCAGATTCCCTCCTAACAGCAAGCTTTAGGATAGGGTACTGAATTGTAACTTACTTTCGCCTAATAAGGCGATTTTGGCAAAGAGAGTATCTCCCGCAGGGAAGCTGCTACCATCAAATGTTTGCCCTCATTAGACTCCCCTCTGGAAGCGCTTTCACTGCAAGCTGCACATTCCCTCCTAACAGCAAGCTTTAGGATAGGGTACTGAATTGTATCTTACTTTCGCCTAATAATGCGATTTTGGCAAAGAGAATATCTCCCGCAGGGAAGCTGCTACGATCAAATATTTGCCCTCATTAGACTCCCCTCTGGAAGCGCTTTCACTGCAAGCTGCAGATTCCCTCCTAACAGCAAGCTTTAGGATAGGGTACTGAATTGTAACTTAACTGCGGCTAATAAGACGATTTTGGGAAAGAGAGTATCTCCCGCAGGGAAGCTGCTACCATCAAATGTTTGTCCTCTTTAGACTCCCCTCTGGAAGCGCTTTCACTGCAAGCTGCAGATTCCCTCCTAACAGCAAGCTTTAGGATAGGGTACTGAATTGTAACTTACTTTCACCTAATAATGCGATTTTGGCAAAGAGAGTATCTCCCGCAGGGAAGCTGCTACCATCAAATGTTTGCCCTCATTAGACTCCCCTCTGGAAGCGCTTTCACTGCAAGCTGCAGATTCCCTCCTAACAGCAAGCTTTAGGATAGGGTACTGAATTGTAACTTACCTTCGCCTAATAATGCGATTTTGGCAAAGAGACTATCTCCCGCAGGGAAGCTGCTACCATCAAATGTTTGCCCTCATTAGACTCCCCTCTGGAAGCGCTTTCACTGCAAGCTGCAGATTCCCTCCTAACAGCAAGCTTTAGGATAGGGTACTGAATTGTAACTTACTTTCGCCTAATAAGGCGATTTTGTCAAAGAGAGTATCTCCCGCAGGGAAGCTGCTACCATCAATTGTTTGCCCTCGTTAGACTCCCCTCTGGAAGCGCTTTCACTGCAAGCTGCAGATTCCCTCCTAACAGCAAGCTTTAGGATAGGGTACTGAATTGTATCTTAACTGCGGCTAATAAGGCGAATTTGGCAAAGAGAATATCTCCCGCAGGGAAGCTGCTACCATCAAATGTTTGCCCTCATTAGACTCCCCTCTGGAAGCGCTTTCACTGCAAGCTGCAGATTCCCTCCTAACAGCAAGCTTTAGGATAGGGTACTGAATTGTAACTTACTTTCGCGTAATAATGCGATTTTGTCGAAGAGAGTATCTCCGGCAGGGAGGCTGCTACCATCAAATGTTTGCCCTCATTAGACTCCCCTCTGGAAGCGCTTTCACTGCAAGCTGCAGATTCCCTCCTAACAGCAAGCTTTAGGATAGGGTACTGAATTGTAACCTACTTCCGCCTAATAATGCGATTTTGGCAAAGAGAGTATCTTCCGCAGGAAAGCTGCTACCATCAAATGTTTGCCCTCATTAGACTCCCCTCTGGAAGCGCTTTCACTGCAAGCTGCAGATTCCCTCCTAACAGCAAGCTTTAGGATAGGGTACTGAATTGTAACTTAACTGCGGCTAATAAGACGATTTTGGGAAAGAGAGTATCTCCCGCAGGGAAGCTGCTACCATCAAATGTTTGTCCTCGTTAGACTCCCCTCTGGAAGCGCTTTCACTGCAAGCTGCAGATTCCCTCCTAACAGCAAGCTTTAGGATAGGGTACTGAATTGTAACTTACTTTCACCTAATAATGCGATTTTGGCAAAGAGAGTATCTCCCGCAGGGAAGCTGCTACCATCAAATGTTTGCCCTCATTAGACTCCCCTCTGGAAGCGCTTTCACTGCAAGCTGCAGATTCCCTCCTAACAGCAAGCTTTAGGATAGGGTACTGAATTGTAACTTACCTTCGCCTAATAATGCGATTTTGGCAAAGAGACTATCTCCCGCAGGGAACCTGCTACCATCAAATGTTTGCCCTCATTAGACTCCCCTCTGGAAGCGCTTTCACTGCAAGCTGCAGATTCCCTCCTAACAGCAAGCTTTAGGATAGGGTACTGAATTGTAACTTACTTTCGCCTAATAATGCGATTATGGCAAAGAGAGTATCTCCCGCAGGGAAGCTGCTACCATCAAATGCTTGCCATCATTAGACTCCCCTCTGGAAGCGCTTTCACTGCAAGCTGCAGATTCCCTCCTAACAGCAAGCTTTAGGATAGGGTACTGAATTGTAACTTACTTTCGCCTAATAATTCGATTTTGTCAAAGAGAGTATCTCCCGCAGGGAAGCTGCTACCATCAAATGTTTGCCCTCATTAGACTCCCCTCTGGAAGCGCTTTCACTGCAAGCTGCAGATTCCCTCCTAACAGCAAGCTTTAGGATAGGGTACTGAATTGTTACTTACTTTCGCCTAATAATGCGATTTTGTCAAAGAGAGTATCTCCCGCAGGGAAGCTGCTACCATCAAATGTTTGCCCTCATTAGACTCCCCTCTGGAAGCGCTTTCACTGCAAGCTGCAGATTCCCTCCTAACAGCAAGCTTTAGGATAGGGTACTGAATTGTAACTTACTTTCGCCTAATAATGCGATTTTGGCAAAGAGAGTATCTCCCGCAGGGAAGCTGATACCATCAAATGTTTGCCCTCATTAGACTCCCCTCTGGAAGCGCTTTCACTGCAAGCTGCAGATTCCCTCCTAACAGCAAGCTTTAGGATAGGGTACTGAATTGTAACTTACTTTCGCCTAATAATGCGATTTTGGCAAAGAGAGTATCTCCCGCAGGGAAGCTGCTACCATCAAATGTTTGCCCTCATTAGACTCCCCTCTGGAAGCGCTTTCACTGCAAGCTGCACATTCCCTCCTAACAGCAAGCTTTAGGATAGGGTACTGAATTGTAACTTACTTTCGCCTAATAATGCGATTTTGGCAAAGAGAGTATCTCCCGCAGGGAAGCTGCTACCATCAAATGTTTGCCCTCATTAGACTCCCCTCTGGAAGCGCTTTCACTGCAAGCTGCAGATTCCCTCCTAACAGCAAGCTTTAGGATAGGGTACTGAATTGTAACTTACTTTCGCCTAATAAGGCGATTTTGGCAAAGAGAGTATCTCCCGCAGGGAAGCTGCTACCATCAAATGTTTGCCCTCATTAGACTCCCCTCTGGAAGCGCTTTCACTGCAAGCTGCACATTCCCTCCTAACAGCAAGCTTTAGGATAGGGTACTGAATTGTATCTTACTTTCGCCTAATAATGCGATTTTGGCAAAGAGAATATCTCCCGCAGGGAAGCTGCTACGATCAAATATTTGCCCTCATTAGACTCCCCTCTGGAAGCGCTTTCACTGCAAGCTGCAGATTCCCTCTTAACAGCAAGCTTTAGGATAGGGTACTGAATTGTAACTTAACTGCGGCTAATAAGACGATTTTGGGAAAGAGAGTATCTCCCGCAGGGAAGCTGCTACCATCAAATGTTTGTCCTCGTTAGACTCCCCTCTGGAAGCGCTTTCACTGCAAGCTGCAGATTCCCTCCTAACAGCAAGCTTTAGGATAGGGTACTGAATTGTAACTTACTTTCACCTAATAATGCGATTTTGGCAAAGAGAGTATCTCCCGCAGGGAAGCTGCTACCATCAAATGTTTGCCCTCATTAGACTCCCCTCTGGAAGCGCTTTCACTGCAAGCTGCAGATTCCCTCCTAACAGCAAGCTTTAGGATAGGGTACTGAATTGTAACTTACCTTCGCCTAATAATGCGATTTTGGCAAAGAGACTATCTCCCGCAGGGAACCTGCTACCATCAAATGTTTGCCCTCATTAGACTCCCCTCTGGAAGCGCTTTCACTGCAAGCTGCAGATTCCCTCCTAACAGCAAGCTTTAGGATAGGGTACTGAATTGTAACTTACTTTCGCCTAATAATGCGATTATGGCAAAGAGAGTATCTCCCGCAGGGAAGCTGCTACCATCAAATGCTTGCCATCATTAGACTCCCCTCTGGAAGCGCTTTCACTGCAAGCTGCAGATTCCCTCCTAACAGCAAGCTTTAGGATAGGGTACTGAATTGTAACTTACTTTCGCCTAATAATTCGATTTTGTCAAAGAGAGTATCTCCCGCAGGGAAGCTGCTACCATCAAATGTTTGCCCTCATTAGACTCCCCTCTGGAAGCGCTTTCACTGCAAGCTGCAGATTCCCTCCTAACAGCAAGCTTTAGGATAGGGTACTGAATTGTTACTTACTTTCGCCTAATAATGCGATTTTGTCAAAGAGAGTATCTCCCGCAGGGAAGCTGCTACCATCAAATGTTTGCCCTCATTAGACTCCCCTCTGGAAGCGCTTTCACTGCAAGCTGCAGATTCCCTCCTAACAGCAAGCTTTAGGATAGGGTACTGAATTGTAACTTACTTTCGCCTAATAATGCGATTTTGGCAAAGAGAGTATCTCCCGCAGGGAAGCTGATACCATCAAATGTTTGCCCTCATTAGACTCCCCTCTGGAAGCGCTTTCACTGCAAGCTGCAGATTCCCTCCTAACAGCAAGCTTTAGGATAGGGTACTGAATTGTAACTTACTTTCGCCTAATAATGCGATTTTGGCAAAGAGAGTATCTCCCGCAGGGAAGCTGCTACCATCAAATGTTTGCCCTCATTAGACTCCCCTCTGGAAGCGCTTTCACTGCAAGCTGCACATTCCCTCCTAACAGCAAGCTTTAGGATAGGGTACTGAATTGTAACTTACTTTCGCCTAATAATGCGATTTTGGCAAAGAGAGTATCTCCCGCAGGGAAGCTGCTACCATCAAATGTTTGCCCTCATTAGACTCCCCTCTGGAAGCGCTTTCACTGCAAGCTGCAGATTCCCTCCTAACAGCAAGCTTTAGGATAGGGTACTGAATTGTATCTTACTTTCGCCTAATAAGGCGATTTTGGCAAAGAGAGTATCTCCCGCAGGGAAGCTGCTACCATCAAATGTTTGCCCTCATTAGACTCCCCTCTGGAAGCGCTTTCACTGCAAGCTGCACATTCCCTCCTAACAGCAAGCTTTAGGATAGGGTACTGAATTGTAACTTACTTTCGCCTAATAAGGCGATTTTGGCAAAGAGAGTATCTCCCGCAGGGAAGCTGCTACCATCAAATGTTTGCCCTCATTAGACTCCCCTCTGGAAGCGCTTTCACTGCAAGCTGCACATTCCCTCCTAACAGCAAGCTTTAGGATAGGGTACTGAATTGTATCTTACTTTCGCCTAATAAGGCGATTTTGGCAAAGAGAGTATCTCCCGCAGGGAAGCTGCTACCATCAATTGTTTGCCCTCGTTAGACTCCCCTCTGGAAGCGCTTTCACTGCAAGCTGCAGATTCCCTCCTAACAGCAAGCTTTAGGATAGGGTACTGAATTGTATCTTAACTGCGGCTAATAAGGCGAATTTGGCAAAGAGAATATCTCCCGCAGGGAAGCTGCTACCATCAAATGTTTGCCCTCATTAGACTCCCCTCTGGAAGCGCTTTCACTGCAAGCTGCAGATTCCCTCCTAACAGCAAGCTTTAGGATAGGGTACTGAATTGTAACTTACTTTCGCCTAATAATGCGATTTTGTCGAAGAGACTATCTCCGGCAGGGAAGCTGCTACCATCAAATGTTTGCCCTCATTAGACTCCCCTCTGGAAGCGCTTTCACTGCAAGCTGCAGATTCCCTCCTAACAGCAAGCTTTAGGATAGTGTACTGAATTGTAACCTACTTCCGCCTAATAATGCGATTTTGGCAAAGAGAGTATCTCCCGCAGGGAAGCTGCTACCATCAAATGTTTGCCCTCATTAGACTCCCCTCTGGAAGCGCTTTCACTGCAAGCTGCAGATTCCCTCCTAACAGCAAGCTTTAGGATAGGGTACTGAATTGTAACTTAACTGCGGCTAATAAGGCGATTTTGTCAAAGAGAGTATCTCCCACAGGGAAGCTGCTACCATCAAATGTTTGCCCTCATTAGACTCCCCTCTGGAAGCGCTTTCACTGCAAGCTGCAGATTCCCTCCTAACAGCAAGCTTTAGGATAGGGTACTGAATTGTAACTTACTTTCGCATAATTATGCGATTTTGGCAAAGAGAGTATCTCCCGCAGGGAAGCTGCTACCATCAAATGTTTGCCCTCATTAGACTCCCCTCTGGAAGCGCTTTCACTGCAAGCTGCAGATTCCCTCCTAACAGCAAGCTTTAGGATAGGGTACTGAATTGTATCTTACTTTCGCCTAATAATGCGATTTTGGCAAAGAGAGTATCTCCCGCAGGGAAGCTGCTACCATCAAATGTTTGCCCTCATTAAACTCCCCTCTGGAAGCGCTTTCACTGCAAGCTGCAGATTCCCTCCTAACAGCAAGCTTTAGGATAGGGTACTGAATTGTAACTTACTTTTGCCTAATAATGCGATTTTGGCAAAGAGAGTATCTCCCGCAGGGAAGCTGCTACCATCAAATGTTTGCCCTCATTAGACTCCCCTCTGGAAGCGCTTTCACTGCAAGCTGCAGATTCCCTCCTAACAGCAAGCTTTAGGATAGGGTACTGAATTGTATCTTACTTTCACCTAATAATGCGATTTTGGCAAAGAGAGTATCTCCCGCAGGGAAGCTGCTACCATCAAATGTTTGCCCTCATTAGACTCCCCTCTGGAAGCGCTTTCACTGCAAGCTGCAGATTCCCTCCTAACAGCAAGCTTTAGGATAGGGTACTGAATTGTAACTTAACTGCGGCTAATAAGGCGATTTTGTCAAAGAGAGTATCTCCCACAGGGAAGCTGCTACCATCAAATGTTTGCCCTCATTAGACTCCCCTCTGGAAGCGCTTTCACTGCAAGCTGCAGATTCCCTCCTAACAGCAAGCTTTAGGATAGGGTACTGAATTGTAACTTACTTTCGCCTAATAATGCGATTTTGGCAAAGAGACTATCTCCCGCAGGGAAGCTGCTACCATCAAATGTTTGCCCTCATTAGACTCCCCTCTGGAAGCGCTTTCACTGCAAGCTGCAGATTCCCTCCTAACAGCAAGCTTTAGGATAGGGTACTGAATTGTAACTTACTTTCGCCTAATAATGCGATTTTGGCAAAGAGAGTATCTCCCGCAGGGAAGCTGTTACCATCAAATGTTTGCCATAATTAGACTCCCCTCTGGAAGCGCTTTCACTGCAAGCTGCACATTCCCTCCTAACAGCAAGCTTTAGGATAGGGTACTGAATTGTAACTTACTTTCGCCTAATAATGCGATTTTGTCAAAGAGAGTATCTCCCGCAGGGAAGCTGCTACCATCAAATGTTTGCCCTCATTAGACTCCCCTCTGGAAGCGCTTTCACTGCAAGCTGCAGATTCCCTCCTAACAGCAAGCTTTAGGATAGGGTACTGAATTGTATCTTACTTTCGCCTAATAATGCGATTTTGGCAAAGAGAGTATCTCCCGCAGGGAAGCTGCTACCATCAAATGTTTGCCCTCATTAGACTCCCCTCTGGAAGCGCTTTCACTGCAAGCTGCAGATTCCCTCCTAACAGCAAGCTTTAGGATAGGGTACTGAATTGTAACTTACTTTCGCCTAATAATGCGATTTTGTCAAAGAGAGTATCTCCCGCAGGGAAGCTGCTACCATCAAATGTTTGCCCTCATTAAACTCCCCTCTGGAAGCGCTTTCACTGCAAGCTGCAGATTCCCTCCTAACAGCAAGCTTTAGGATAGGGTACTGAATTGTAACTTACTTTCGCCTAATAATGCGATTTTGGCAAAGAGAGTATCTCCCGCAGGGAAGCTGTTACCATCAAATGTTTGCCCTCATTAGACTCCCCTCTGGAAGCGCTTTCACTGCAAGCTGCAGATTCCCTCCTAACAGCAAGCTTTAGGATAGGGTACTGAATTGTAACTTACTTTCGCCTAATAATGCGATTTTGGCAAAGAGAGTATCTCCCGCAGGGAACCTGCTACCATCAAATGTTTGCCCTCATTAGACTCCCCTCTGGAAGCGCTTTCACTGCAAGCTGCAGATTCCCTCCTAACAGCAAGCTTTAGGATAGGGTACTGAATTGTAACTTACCTTCGCCTAATAATGCGATTTTGGCAAAGAGACTATCTCCCGCAGGGAACCTGCTACCATCAAATGTTTGCCCTCATTAGACTCCCCTCTGGAAGCGCTTTCACTGCAAGCTGCAGATTCCCTCCTAACAGCAAGCTTTAGGATAGGGTACTGAATTGTAACTTACTTTCGCCTAATAATGCGATTTTGGCAAAGAGAGTATCTCCCGCAGGGAAGCTGCTACCATCAAATGTTTGCCCTCATTAGACTCCCCTCTGGAAGCGCTTTCACTGCAAGCTGCAGATTCCCTCCTAACAGCAAGCTTTAGGATAGGGTACTGAATTGTATCTTACTTTCACCTAATAATGCGATTTTGGCAAAGAGAGTATCTCCCGCAGGGAAGCTGCTACCATCAAATGTTTGCCCTCATTAGACTCCCCTCTGGAAGCGCTTTCACTGCAAGCTGCAGATTCCCTCCTAACAGCAAGCTTTAGGATAGGGTACTGAATTGTAACTTAACTGCGGCTAATAAGGCGATTTTGTCAAAGAGAGTATCTCCCACAGGGAAGCTGCTACCATCAAATGTTTGCCCTCATTAGACTCCCCTCTGGAAGCGCTTTCACTGCAAGCTGCAGATTCCCTCCTAACAGCAAGCTTTAGGATAGGGTACTGAATTGTAACTTACTTTCGCCTAATAATGCGATTTTGGCAAAGAGACTATCTCCCGCAGGGAAGCTGCTACCATCAAATGTTTGCCCTCATTAGACTCCCCTCTGGAAGCGCTTTCACTGCAAGCTGCAGATTCCCTCCTAACAGCAAGCTTTAGGATAGGGTACTGAATTGTAACTTACTTTCGCCTAATAATGCGATTTTGGCAAAGAGAGTATCTCCCGCAGGGAAGCTGTTACCATCAAATGTTTGCCATAATTAGACTCCCCTCTGGAAGCGCTTTCACTGCAAGCTGCACATTCCCTCCTAACAGCAAGCTTTAGGATAGGGTACTGAATTGTAACTTACTTTCGCCTAATAATGCGATTTTGTCAAAGAGAGTATCTCCCGCAGGGAAGCTGCTACCATCAAATGTTTGCCCTCATTAGACTCCCCTCTGGAAGCGCTTTCACTGCAAGCTGCAGATTCCCTCCTAACAGCAAGCTTTAGGATAGGGTACTGAATTGTATCTTACTTTCGCCTAATAATGCGATTTTGGCAAAGAGAGTATCTCCCGCAGGGAAGCTGCTACCATCAAATGTTTGCCCTCATTAGACTCCCCTCTGGAAGCGCTTTCACTGCAAGCTGCAGATTCCCTCCTAACAGCAAGCTTTAGGATAGGGTACTGAATTGTAACTTACTTTCGCCTAATAATGCGATTTTGTCAAAGAGAGTATCTCCCGCAGGGAAGCTGCTACCATCAAATGTTTGCCCTCATTAAACTCCCCTCTGGAAGCGCTTTCACTGCAAGCTGCAGATTCCCTCCTAACAGCAAGCTTTAGGATAGGGTACTGAATTGTAACTTACTTTCGCCTAATAATGCGATTTTGGCAAAGAGAGTATCTCCCGCAGGGAAGCTGTTACCATCAAATGTTTGCCCTCATTAGACTCCCCTCTGGAAGCGCTTTCACTGCAAGCTGCAGATTCCCTCCTAACAGCAAGCTTTAGGATAGGGTACTGAATTGTAACTTACTTTCGCCTAATAATGCGATTTTGGCAAAGAGAGTATCTCCCGCAGGGAAGCTGCTACCATCAAATGTTTGCCCTCATTAGACTCCCCTCTGGAAGCGCTTTCACTGCAAGCTGCAGATTCCCTCCTAACAGCAAGCTTTAGGATAGGGTACTGAATTGTAACTTACCTTCGCCTAATAATGCGATTTTGGCAAAGAGACTATCTCCCGCAGGGAACCTGCTACCATCAAATGTTTGCCCTCATTAGACTCCCCTCTGGAAGCGCTTTCACTGCAAGCTGCAGATTCCCTCCTAACAGCAAGCTTTAGGATAGGGTACTGAATTGTAACTTACTTTCGCCTAATAATGCGATTATGGCAAAGAGAGTATCTCCCGCAGGGAAGCTGCTACCATCAAATGCTTGCCATCATTAGACTCCCCTCTGGAAGCGCTTTCACTGCAAGCTGCAGATTCCCTCCTAACAGCAAGCTTTAGGATAGGGTACTGAATTGTAACTTAACTGCGGCTAATAAGGCGATTTTGTCAAAGAGAGTATCTCCCACAGGGAAGCTGCTACCATCAAATGTTTGCCCTCATTAGACTCCCCTCTGGAAGCGCTTTCACTGCAAGCTGCAGATTCCCTCCTAACAGCAAGCTTTAGGATAGGGTACTGAATTGTAACTTACTTTCGCATAATAATGCGATTTTGTCAAAGAGAGTATCTCCCGCAGGGAAGCTGCTACCATCAAATGTTTGCCCTCATTAGACTCCCCTCTGGAAGCGCTTTCACTGCAAGCTGCAGATTCCCTCCTAACAGCAAGCTTTAGGATAGGGTACTGAATTGTAACTTACTTTCGCCTAATAAGGCGATTTTGGCAAAGAGAGTATCTCCCGCAGGGAAGCTGTTACCATCAAATGTTTGCCATAATTAGACTCCCCTCTGGAAGCGCTTTCACTGCAAGCTGCACATTCCCTCCTAACAGCAAGCTTTAGGATAGGGTACTGAATTGTAACTTACTTTCGCCTAATAATGCGATTTTGGCAAAGAGAGTATCTCCCGCAGGGAAGCTGCTACCATCAAATGTTTGCCCTCATTAGACTCCCCTCTGGAAGCGCTTTCACTGCAAGCTGCAGATTCCCTCCTAACAGCAAGCTTTAGGATAGGGTACTGAATTGTATCTTACTTTCGCCTAATAATGCGATTTTGGCAAAGAGAGTATCTCCCGCAGGGAAGCTGCTACCATCAAATGTTTGCCCTCATTAGACTCCCCTCTGGAAGCGCTTTCACTGCAAGCTGCAGATTCCCTCCTAACAGGAAGCTTTAGGATAGGGTACTGAATTGTAACTTACTTTCGCCTAATAATGCGATTTTGGCAAAGAGAGTATCTCCCGCAGGGAAGCTGCTACCATCAAATGTTTGCCCTCATTAGACTCCCCTCTGGAAGCGCTTTCACTGCAAGCTGCAGATTCCCTCCTAACAGCAAGCTTTAGGATAGGGTACTGAATTGTATCTTACTTTCGCCTAATAATGCGATTTTGGCAAAGAGAATATCTCCCGCAGGGAAGCTGCTACCATCAAATGTTTGCCCTCATTAGACTCCCCTCTGGAAGCGCTTTCACTGCAAGCTGCAGATTCCCTCCTAACAGCAAGCTTTAGGATAGGGTACTGAATTGTAACTTACTTTCGCCTAATAATGCGATTTTGTCAAAGAGAGTATCTCCCGCAGGGAAGCTGCTACCATCAAATGTTTGCCCTCATTAGACTCCCCTCTGGAAGCGCTTTCACTGCAAGCTGCAGATTCCCTCCTAACAGCAAGCTTTAGGATAGGGTACTGAATTGTAACTTACTTTCGCCTAATAATGCGATTTTGGCAAAGAGAGTATCTCCCGCAGGGAAGCTGCTACCATCAAATGTTTGCCCTCATTAGACTCCCCTCTGGAAGCGCTTTCACTGCAAGCTGCAGATTCCCTCCTAACAGCAAGCTTTAGGATAGGGTACTGAATTGTATCTTACTTTCGCCTAATAAAGCGATTTTGGCAAAGAGAGTATCTCCCGCAGGGAAGCTGCTACCATCAAATGTTTGCCCTCATTAGACTCCCCTCTGGAACCGCTTTCACTGCAAGCTGCAGATTCCCTCCTAACAGCAAGCTTTAGGATAGGGTACTGAATTGTAACTTACTTTCGCTTAATAATGCGATTTTGTCAAAGAGACTATCTCCCGCAGGGAAGCTGCTACCATCAAATGTTTGCCCTCATTAGACTCCCCTCTGGAAGCGCTTTCACTGCAAGCTGCAGATTCCCTCCTAACAGCAAGCTTTAGGATAGGGTACTGAATTGTAACTTACTTTCGCCTAATAATGCGATTTTGGCAAAGAGAGTATCTCCCGCAGGGAAGCTGCTACCATCAAATGTTTGCCCTCATTAGACTCCCCTCTGGAAGCGCTTTCACTGCAAGCTGCAGATTCCCTCCTAACAGCAAGCTTTAGGATAGGGTACTGAATTGTATCTTACTTTCGCCTAATAATGCGATTTTGGCAAAGAGACTATCTCCTGCAGGGAAGCTGCTACCATCAAATGTTTGCCCTCATTAGACTCCCCTCTGGAAGCGCTTTCACTGCAAGCTGCAGATGCCCTCCTAACAGCAAGCTTTAGGATAGGGTACTGAATTGTAACTTAACTGAGGCTAATAAGGCGATTTTGGCAAAGAGAATATCTCCCGCAGGGAAGCTGCTACCATCAAATGTTTGCCCTCATTAGACTCCCCTCTGGAAGCGCTTTCACTGCAAGCTGCAGATTCCCTCCTAACAGCAAGCTTTAGGATAGGGTACTGAATTGTATCTTACTTTCGCGTAATAATGCGATTTTGTCGAAGAGAGTATCTCCGGCAGGGAAGCTGCTACCATCAAATGTTTGCCCTCATTAGACTCCCCTCTGGAAGCGCTTTCACTGCAAGCTGCAGATTCCCTCCTAACAGCAAGCTTTAGGATAGTGTACTGAATTGTAACTTAACTGCGGCTAATAAGGCGAAATTTGCAAAGAGAATATCTCCCGCAGGGAAGCAGCTACCATCAAATCTTTGCCCTCATTAGACTCCCCTCTGGAAGCGCTTTCACTGCAAGCTGCAGATTCCCTCCTAACAGCAAGCTTTAGGATAGGGTACTGAATTGTAACTTAACTGCGGCTAATAAGGCGATTTTGGCAAAGAGAGTATCTCCCACAGGGAAGCTGCTACCATCAAATGTTTGCCCTCATTAGACTCCCCTCTGGAAGCGCTTTCACTGCAAGCTGCAGATTCCCTCCTAACAGCAAGCTTTAGGATAGGGTACTGAATTGTAACTTACTTTCGCCTAATAATGCGATTTTGGCAAAGAGAGTATCTCCCGCAGGGAAGCTGCTACCATCAAATATTTGCCCTCGTTAGACTCCCCTCTGGAAGCGCTTTCACTGCAAGCTGCAGATTCCCTCCTAACAGCAAGCTTTAGGATAGGGTACTGAATTGTAACTTACTTTCGCCTAATAATGCGATTTTGGCAAAGAGAGTATCTCCCGCAGGGAAGCTGCTACCATCAAATGTTTGCCCTCATTAGACTCCCCTCTGGAAGCGCTTTCACTGCAACCTGCAGATTCCCTCCTAACAGCAAGCTTTAGGATAGGGTACTGAATTGTATCTTACTTTCGCCTAATAATGCGATTTTGGCAAAGAGAATATCTCCCGCAGGGAAGCTGCTACGATCAAATATTTGCCCTCATTAGACTCCTCTCTGGAAGCGCTTTCACTGCAAGCTGCAGATGCCCTCCTAACAGCAAGCTTTAGGATAGGGTACTGAATTGTAACTTAACTGAGGCTAATAAGGCGATTTTGGCAAAGAGAATATCTCCCGCAGGGAAGCTGCTACCATCAAATCTTTGCCATCGTTAGACTCCCCTCCGGAAGCGCTTTCACTGCAAGCTGCAGATTCCCTCCTAACAACAAGCTTTAGGATAGGGTACTGAATTGTAACTTAACTGAGGCTAATAAGGCGATTTTGGCAAAGAGAATATCTCCCGCAGGGAAGCTGCTACCATCAAATGTTTGCCCTCATTAAACTCCCCTCTGGAAGCGCTTTCACTGCAAGCTGCAGATTCCCTCCTAACAGCAAGCTTTAGGATAGGGTACTGAATTGTAACTTACTTTCGCCTAATAATGCGATTTTGGCAAAGAGAGTATCTCCCGCAGGGAAGCTGCTACCATCAAATGTTTGCCCTCCTTAGACTCCCCTCTGGAAGCGCTTTCACTGCAAGCTGCAGATTCCCTCCTAACAGCAAGCTTTAGGATAGGGTACTGAATTGTAACTTACTTTCGCCTAATAATGCGATTTTGGCAAAGAGAGTATCTCCCGCAGGGAAGCTGCTACCATCAAATGTTTGCCCTCCTTAGACTCCCCTCTGGAAGCGCTTTCACTGCAAGCTGCAGATTCCCTCCTAACAGCAAGCTTTAGGATAGGGTACTGAATTGTTACTTACTTTCGCCTAATAATGCGATTTTGGCAAAGAGACTATCTCCCGCAGGGAAGCTGCTACCATCAAATGTTTGCCCTCATTAGACTCCCCTCTGGAAGCGCTTTCACTGCAAGCTGCAGATTCCCTCTTAACAGCAAGCTTTAGGATAGGGTACTGAATTGTTACTTACTTTCGCCTAATAATGCGATTTTGGCAAAGAGAGTATCTCCCGCAGGGAAGCTGCTACCATCAAATGTTTGCCCTCATTAGACTCCCCTCTGGAAGCGCTTTCACTGCAAGCTGCAGATTCCCTCCTAACAGCAAGCTTTAGGATAGGGTACTGAATTGTAACTTACTTTCGCCTAATAATGCGATTTTGGCAAAGAGAGTATCTCCCGCAGGGAAGCTGCTACCATCAAATGTTTGCCCTCATTAGACTCCCCTCTGGAAGCGCTTTCACTGCAAGCTGCAGATTCCCTCCTAACAGCAAGCTTTAGGATAGGGTACTGAATTGTATCTTACTTTCGCCTAATAATGCGATTTTGGCAAAGAGAATATCTCCCGCAGGGAAGCTGCTACGATCAAATATTTGCCCTCATTAGACTCCCCTCTGGAAGCGCTTTCACTGCAAGCTGCCGATGCCCTCCTAACAGCAAGCTTTAGGATAGGGTACTGAATTGTAACTTAACTGAGGCTAATAAGGCGATTTTGGCAAAGAGAATATCTCCCGCAGGGAAGCTGCTACCATCAAATGTTTTCCCTCATTAGACTCCCCTCTGGAAGCGCTTTCACTGCAAGCTGCAGATTCCCTCCTAACAGCAAGCTTTAGGATAGGGTACTGAATTGTAACTTACTTTCGCCTAATAATGCGATTTTGGCAAAGAGAGTATCTCCCGCAGGGAAGCTGCTACCATCAAATGTTTGCCCTCATTAGACTCCCCTCTGGAAGCGCTTTCACTGCAAGCTGCAGATTCCCTCCTAACAGCAAGCTTTAGGATAGGGTACTGAATTGTAACTTACTTTCGCCTAATAATGCGATTTTGGCAAAGAGAGTATCTCCCGCAGGGAAGCTGCTACCATCAAATGTTTGCCCTCCTTAGACTCCCCTCTGGAAGCGCTTTCACTGCAAGCTGCAGATTCCCTCCTAACAGCAAGCTTTAGGATAGGGTACTGAATTCTAACTTACTTTCGCCTAATAAAGCGATTTTGGCAAAGAGAGTATCTCCCGCAGGGAAGCTGCTACCATCAAATGTTTGCCCTCATTAGACTCCCCTCTGGAAGCGCTTTCACTGCAAGCTGCAGATTCCCTCCTAACAGCAAGCTTTAGGATAGGGTACTGAATTGTAACTTACTTTCGCCTAATAATGCGATTTTGGCAAAGAGAGTATCTCCCGCAGGGAAGCTGCTACCATCAAATGTTTGCCCTCATTAGACTCCCCTCTCGAAGCGCTTTCACTGCAAGCTGCAGATTCCCTCCTAACAGCAAGCTTTAGGATAGGGTACTGAATTGTTACTTACTTTCGCCTAATAATGCGATTTTAGCAAAGAGACTATCTCCCGCAGGGAAGCTGCTACCATCAAATGTTTGCCCTCATTAGACTCCCCTCTGGAAGCGCTTTCACTGCAAGCTGCAGATTCCCTCCTAACAGCAAGCTTTAGGATAGGGTACTGAATTGTATCTTACTTTCGCGTAATAATGCGATTATGTCGAAGAGAGTATCTCCGGTAGGGAAGCTGCTACCATCAAATGTTTGCCCTCATTAGACTCCCCTCTGGAAGCGCTTTCACTGCAAGCTGCAGATTCCCTCCTAACAGCAAGCTTTAGGATAGGGTACTGAATTGTAACTTAACTGCGGCTAATAAGGCGAAATTTGCAAAGAGAATATCTCCCGCAGGGAAGCTGCTACCATCAAATCTTTGCCCTCATTAGACTCCCCTCTGGAAGCGCTTTCACTGCAAGCTGCAGATTCCCTCCTAACAGCAAGCTTTAGGATAGGGTACTGAATTGTAACTTACTTTCGCCTAATAAGGCGATTTTTGCAAAGAGACTATCTCCGGCAGGGAAGCTGCTACCATCAAATGTTTGCCCTCATTAGACTCCCCTCTGGAAGCGCTTTCACTGCAAGCTGCAGATTCCCTCCTAACAGCAAGCTTTAGGATAGTGTACTGAATTGTAACCTACTTCCGCCTAATAATGCGATTTTGGCAAAGAGAGTATCTCCCGCAGGGAAGCTGCTACCATCAAATGTTTGCCCTCATTAGACTCCCCTCTGGAAGCGCTTTCACTGCAAGCTGCAGATTCCCTCCTAACAGCAAGCTTTAGGATAGGGTACTGAATTGTAACTTAACTGCGGCTAATAAGGCGATTTTGGCAAAGAGAGTATCTCCCACAGGGAAGCTGCTACCATCAAATGTTTGCCCTCATTAGACTCCCCTCTGGAAGCGCTTTCACTGCAAGCTGCAGATTCCCTCCTAACAGCAAGCTTTAGGATAGGGTACTGAATTGTAACTTACTTTCGCCTAATAATGCGATTTTGGCAAAGAGAGTATCTCCCGCAGGGAAGCTGCTACCATCAAATGTTTGCCCTCCTTAGACTCCCCTCTGGAAGCGCTTTCACTGCAAGCTGCAGATTCCCTCCTAACAGCAAGCTTTAGGATAGGGTACTGAATTGTATCTTACTTTCGCCTAATAATGCGATTTTGGCAAAGAGAATATCTCCCGCAGGGAAGCTGCTACGATCAAATATTTGCCCTCATTAGACTCCTCTCTGGAAGCGCTTTCACTGCAAGCTGCAGATGCCCTCCTAACAGCAAGCTTTAGGATAGGGTACTGAATTGTAACTTAACTGAGGCTAATAAGGCGATTTTGGCAAAGAGAATATCTCCCGCAGGGAAGCTGCTACCATCAAATCTTTGCCATCGTTAGACTCCCCTCCGGAAGCGCTTTCACTGCAAGCTGCAGATTCCCTCCTAACAACAAGCTTTAGGATAGGGTACTGAATTGTAACTTAACTGAGGCTAATAAGGCGATTTTGGCAAAGAGAATATCTCCCGCAGGGAAGCTGCTACCATCAAATGTTTGACCTCATTAAACTCCCCTCTGGAAGCGCTTTCACTGCAAGCTGCAGATTCCCTCCTAACAGCAAGCTTTAGGATAGGGTACTGAATTGTAACTTACTTTCGCCTAATAATGCGATTTTGGCAAAGAGAGTATCTCCCGCAGGGAAGCTGCTACCATCAAATGTTTGCCCTCCTTAGACTCCCCTCTGGAAGCGCTTTCACTGCAAGCTGCAGATTCCCTCCTAACAGCAAGCTTTAGGATAGGGTACTGAATTGTAACTTACTTTCGCCTAATAATGCGATTTTGGCAAAGAGAGTATCTCCCGCAGGGAAGCTGCTACCATCAAATGTTTGCCCTCCTTAGACTCCCCTCTGGAAGCGCTTTCACTGCAAGCTGCAGATTCCCTCCTAACAGCAAGCTTTAGGATAGGGTACTGAATTGTATCTTACTTTCGCCTAATAATGCGATTTTAGCAAAGAGACTATCTCCCGCAGGGAAGCTGCTACCATCAAATGTTTGCCCTCATTAGACTCCCCTCTGGAAGCGCTTTCACTGCAAGCTGCAGATTCCCTCCTAACAGCAAGCTTTAGGATAGGGTACTGAATTGTTACTTACTTTCGCCTAATAATGCGATTTTGGCAAAGAGAGTATCTCCCGCAGGGAAGCTGCTACCATCAAATGTTTGCCCTCATTAGACTCCCCTCTGGAAGCGCTTTCACTGCAAGCTGCAGATTCCCTCCTAACAGCAAGCTTTAGGATAGGGTACTGAATTGTAACTTACTTTCGCCTAATAATGCGATTTTGGCAAAGAGAGTATCTCCCGCAGGGAAGCTGCTACCATCAAATGTTTGCCCTCATTAGACTCCCCTCTGGAAGCGCTTTCACTGCAAGCTGCAGATTCCCTCCTAACAGCAAGCTTTAGGATAGGGTACTGAATTGTATCTTACTTTCGCCTAATAATGCGATTTTGGCAAAGAGAATATCTCCCGCAGGGAAGCTGCTACGATCAAATATTTGCCCTCATTAGACTCCCCTCTGGAAGCGCTTTCACTGCAAGCTGCAGATGCCCTCCTAACAGCAAGCTTTAGGATAGGGTACTGAATTGTAACTTAACTGAGGCTAATAAGGCGATTTTGGCAAAGAGAATATCTCCCGCAGGGAAGCTGCTACCATCAAATGTTTGCCCTCATTAGACTCCCCTCTGGAAGCGCTTTCACTGCAAGCTGCAGATTCCCTCCTAACAGCAAGCTTTAGGATAGGGTACTGAATTGTAACTTACTTTCGCCTAATAATGCGATTTTGGCAAAGAGAGTATCTCCCGCAGGGAAGCTGCTACCATCAAATGTTTGCCCTCATTAGACTCCCCTCTGGAAGCGCTTTCACTGCAAGCTGCAGATTCCCTCCTAACAGCAAGCTTTAGGATAGGGTACTGAATTGTAACTTACTTTCGCCTAATAATGCGATTTTGGCAAAGAGAGTATCTCCCGCAGGGAAGCTGCTACCATCAAATGTTTGCCCTCATTAGACTCCCCTCTGGAAGCGCTTTCACTGCAAGCTGCAGATTCCCTCCTAACAGCAAGATTTAGGATAGGGTACTGAATTGTTACTTACTTTCGCCTAATAATGCGATTTTAGCAAAGAGACTATCTCCCGCAGGGAAGCTGCTACCATCAAATGTTTGCCCTCATTAGACTCCCCTCTGGAAGCGCTTTCACTGCAAGCTGCAGATTCCCTCCTAACAGCAAGCTTTAGGATAGGGTACTGAATTGTAACTTACTTTCGCCTAATAATGCGATTTTGGCAAAGAGAGTATCTCCCGCAGGGAAGCTGCTACCATCAAATGTTTGCCCTCATTAGACTCCCCTCTGGAAGCGCTTTCACTGCAAGCTGCAGATTCCCTCCTAACAGCAAGCTTTAGGATAGGGTACTGAATTGTAACTTACTTTCGCCTAATAATGCGATTTTGGCAAAGAGAGTATCTCCCGCAGGGAAGCTGCTACCATCAAATGTTTGCCCTCATTAGACTCCCCTCTGGAAGCGCTTTCACTGCAAGCTGCAGATTCCCTCCTAACAGCAAGCTTTAGGATAGGGTACTGAATTGTATCTTACTTTCGCCTAATAATGCGATTTTGGCAAAGAGAATATCTCCCGCAGGGAAGCTACTACCATCAAATGTTTGCCCTCATTAAACTCCCCTCTGGAAGCGCTTTCACTGCAAGCTGCAGATTCCCTCCTAACAGCAAGCTTTAGGATAGGGTACTGAATTGTAACTTACTTTCGCCTAATAATGCGATTTTGTCAAAGAGAGTATCTCCCGCAGGGAAGCTGCTACCATCAAATGTTTGCCCTCCTTAGACTCCCCTCTGGAAGCGCTTTCACTGCAAGCTGCAGATTCCCTTCTAACAGCAAGCTTTAGGATAGGGTACTGAATTGTTACTTACTTTCGCCTAATACTGCGATTTTAGCAAAGAGACTATCTCCCGCAGGGAAGCTGCTACCATCAAATGTTTGCCCTCATTAGACTCCCCTCTGGAAGCGCTTTCACTGCAAGCTGCAGATTCCCTCCTAACAGCAAGCTTTAGGATAGGGTACTGAATTGTTACTTACTTTCGCCTAATAATGCGATTTTGGCAAAGAGAGTATCTCCCGCAGGGAAGCTGCTACCATCAAATGTTTGCCCTCATTAGACTCCCCTCTGGAAGCGCTTTCACTGCAAGCTGCAGATTCCCTCCTAACAGCAAGCTTTAGGATAGGGTACTGAATTGTAACTTACTTTCGCCTAATAATGCGATTTTGGCAAAGAGAGTATCTCCCGCAGGGAAGCTGCTACCATCAAATGTTTGCCCTCATTAGACTCCCCTCTGGAAGCGCTTTCACTGCAAGCTGCAGATTCCCTCCTAACAGCAAGCTTTAGGATAGGGTACTGAATTGTATCTTACTTTCGCCTAATAATGCGATTTTGGCAAAGAGAATATCTCCCGCAGGGAAGCTGCTACGATCAAATATTTGCCCTCATTAGACTCCCCTCTGGAAGCGCTTTCACTGCAAGCTGCAGATGCCCTCCTAACAGCAAGCTTTAGGATAGGGTACTGAATTGTAACTTAACTGAGGCTAATAAGGCGATTTTGGCAAAGAGAATATCTCCCGCAGGGAAGCTGCTACCATCAAATGTTTGCCCTCATTAGACTCCCCTCTGGAAGCGCTTTCACTGCAAGCTGCAGATTCCCTCCTAACAGCAAGCTTTAGGATAGGGTACTGAATTGTAACTTACTTTCGCCTAATAATGCGATTTTGGCAAAGAGAGTATCTCCCGCAGGGAAGCTGCTACCATCAAATGTTTGCCCTCATTAGACTCCCCTCTGGAAGCGCTTTCACTGCAAGCTGCAGATTCCCTCCTAACAGCAAGCTTTAGGATAGGGTACTGAATTGTAACTTACTTTCGCCTAATAATGCGATTTTGGCAAAGAGAGTATCTCCCGCAGGGAAGCTGCTACCATCAAATGTTTGCCCTCATTAGACTCCCCTCTGGAAGCGCTTTCACTGCAAGCTGCAGATTCCCTCCTAACAGCAAGCTTTAGGATAGGGTACTGAATTGTTACTTACTTTCGCCTAATAATGCGATTTTAGCAAAGAGACTATCTCCCGCAGGGAAGCTGCTACCATCAAATGTTTGCCCTCATTAGACTCCCCTCTGGAAGCGCTTTCACTGCAAGCTGCAGATTCCCTCCTAACAGCAAGCTTTAGGATAGGGTACTGAATTGTAACTTACTTTCGCCTAATAATGCGATTTTGGAAAAGAGAGTATCTCCCGCAGGGAAGCTGCTACCATCAAATGTTTGCCCTCATTAGACTCCCCTCTGGAAGCGCTTTCACTGCAAGCTGCAGATTCCCTCCTAACAGCAAGCTTTAGGATAGGGTACTGAATTGTAACTTACTTTCGCCTAATAATGCGATTTTGGCAAAGAGAGTATCTCCCGCAGGGAAGCTGCTACCATCAAATGTTTGCCCTCCTTAGACTCCCCTCTGGAAGCGCTTTCACTGCAAGCTGCAGATTCCCTCCTAACAGCAAGCTTTAGGATAGGGTACTGAATTGTATCTTACTTTCGCCTAATAATGCGATTTTGGCAAAGAGAATATCTCCCGCAGGGAAGCTGCTACCATCAAATGTTTGCCCTCATTAAACTCCCCTCTGGAAGCGCTTTCACTGCAAGCTGCAGATTCCCTCCTAACAGCAAGCTTTAGGATAGGGTACTGAATTGTAACTTACTTTCGCCTAATAATGCGATTTTGTCAAAGAGAGTATCTCCCGCAGGGAAGCTGCTACCATCAAATGTTTGCCCTCCTTAGACTCCCCTCTGGAAGCGCTTTCACTGCAAGCTGCAGATTCCCTTCTAACAGCAAGCTTTAGGATAGGGTACTGAATTGTTACTTACTTTCGCCTAATAATGCGATTTTAGCAAAGAGACTATCTCCCGCAGGGAAGCTGCTACCATCAAATGTTTGCCCTCATTAGACTCCCCTCTGGAAGCGCTTTCACTGCAAGCTGCAGATTCCCTCCTAACAGCAAGCTTTAGGATAGGGTACTGAATTGTTACTTACTTTCGCCTAATAATGCGATTTTGGCAAAGAGAGTATCTCCCGCAGGGAAGCTGCTACCATCAAATGTTTGCCCTCATTAGACTCCCCTCTGGAAGCGCTTTCACTGCAAGCTGCAGATTCCCTCCTAACAGGAAGCTTTAGGATAGGGTACTGAATTGTAACTTACTTTCGCCTAATAATGCGATTTTGGCAAAGAGAGTATCTCCCGCAGGGAAGCTGCTACCATCAAATGTTTGCCCTCATTAGACTCCCCTCTGGAAGCGCTTTCACTGCAAGCTGCAGATTCCCTCCTAACAGCAAGCTTTAGGATAGGGTACTGAATTGTATCTTACTTTCGCCTAATAATGCGATTTTGGCAAAGAGAATATCTCCCGCAGGGAAGCTGCTACGATCAAATATTTGCCCTCATTAGACTCCCCTCTGGAAGCGCTTTCACTGCAAGCTGCAGATGCCCTCCTAACAGCAAGCTTTAGGATAGGGTACTGAATTGTAACTTACTTTCGCCTAATAATGCGATTTTGGCAAAGAGAGTATCTCCCGCAGGGAAGCTGCTACCATCAAATGTTTGCCCTCATTAGACTCCCCTCTGGAAGCGCTTTCACTGCAAGCTGCAGATTCCCTCCTAACAGCAAGCTTTAGGATAGGGTACTGAATTGTAACTTACTTTCGCCTAATAAAGCGATTTTGGCAAAGAGAGTATCTCCCGCAGGGAAGCTGCTACCATCAAATGTTTGCCCTCATTAGACTCCCCTCTGGAAGCGCTTTCACTGCAAGCTGCAGATTCCCTCCTAACAGCAAGCTTTAGGATAGGGTACTGAATTGTAACTTACTTTCGCCTAATAATGCGATTTTGGCAAAGAGACTATCTCCCGCAGGGAAGCTGCTACCATCAAATGTTTGCCCTCATTAGACTCCCCTCTCGAAGCGCTTTCACTGCAAGCTGCAGATTCCCTCCTAACAGCAAGCTTTAGGATAGGGTACTGAATTGTTACTTACTTTCGCCTAATAATGCGATTTTAGCAAAGTGACTATCTCCCGCAGGGAAGCTGCTACCATCAAATGTTTGCCCTCATTAGACTCCCCTCTGGAAGCGCTTTCACTGCAAGCTGCAGATTCCCTCCTAACAGCAAGCTTTAGGATAGGGTACTGAATTGTAACTTACTTTCGCCTAATAATGCGATTTTGGAAAAGAGAGTATCTCCCGCAGGGAAGCTGCTACCATCAAATGTTTGCCCTCATTAGACTCCCCTCTGGAAGCGCTTTCACTGCAAGCTGCAGATTCCCTCCTAACAGCAAGCTTTAGGATAGGGTACTGAATTGTAACTTACTTTCGCCTAATAATGCGATTTTGGCAAAGAGAGTATCTCCCGCAGGGAAGCTGCTACCATCAAATGTTTGCCCTCATTAGACTCCCCTCTGGAAGCGCTTTCACTGCAAGCTGCAGATTCCCTCCTAACAGCAAGCTTTAGGATAGGGTACTGAATTGTATCTTACTTTCGCCTAATAATGCGATTTTGGCAAAGAGAATATCTCCCGCAGGGAAGCTGCTACCATCAAATGTTTGCCCTCATTAAACTCCCCTCTGGAAGCGCTTTCACTGCAAGCTGCAGATTCCCTCCTAACAGCAAGCTTTAGGATAGGGTACTGAATTGTAACTTACTTTCGCCTAATAATGCGATTTTGGCAAAGAGAGTATCTCCCGCAGGGAAGCTGCTACCATCAAATGTTTGCCCTCCTTAGACTCCCCTCTGGAAGCGCTTTCACTGCAAGCTGCAGATTCCCTTCTAACAGCAAGCTTTAGGATAGGGTACTGAATTGTTACTTACTTTCGCCTAATAATGCGATTTTAGCAAAGAGACTATCTCCCGCAGGGAAGCTGCTACCATCAAATGTTTGCCCTCATTAGACTCCCCTCTGGAAGCGCTTTCACTGCAAGCTGCAGATTCCCTCCTAACAGCAAGCTTTAGGATAGGGTACTGAATTGTAACTTACTTTCGCCTAATAATGCGATTTTGGCAAAGAGAGTATCTCCCGCAGGGAAGCTGCTACCATCAAATGTTTGCCCTCATTAGACTCCCCTCTGGAAGCGCTTTCACTGCAAGCTGCAGATTCCCTCCTAACAGCAAGCTTTAGGATAGGGTACTGAATTGTAACTTACTTTCGCCTAGTAATGCGATTTTGGCAAAGAGACTATCTCCCGCAGGGAAGCTGCTACCATCAAATGTTTGCCCTCATTAGACTCCCCTCTGGAAGCGCTTTCACTGCAAGCTGCAGATTCCCTCCTAACAGCAAGCTTTAGGATAGGGTACTGAATTGTATCTTACTTTCGCCTAATAATGCGATTTTGGCAAAGAGAATATCTCCCGCAGGGAAGCTGCTACGATCAAATATTTGCCCTCATTAGACTCCCCTCTGGAAGCGCTTTCACTGCAAGCTGCAGATGCCCTCCTAACAGCAAGCTTTAGGATAGGGTACTGAATTGTAACTTACTTTCGCCTAATAATGCGATTTTGGCAAAGAGAGTATCTCCCGCAGGGAAGCTGCTACCATCAAATGTTTGCCCTCATTAGACTCCCCTCTGGAAGCGCTTTCACTGCAAGCTGCAGATTCCCTCCTAACAGCAAGCTTTAGGATAGGGTACTGAATTGTAACTTACTTTCGCCTAATAAAGCGATTTTGGCAAAGAGAGTATCTCCCGCAGGGAAGCTGCTACCATCAAATGTTTGCCCTCATTAGACTCCCCTCTGGAAGCGCTTTCACTGCAAGCTGCAGATTCCCTCCTAACAGCAAGCTTTAGGATAGGGTACTGAATTGTAACTTACTTTCGCCTAATAATGCGATTTTGGCAAAGAGACTATCTCCCGCAGGGAAGCTGCTACCATCAAATGTTTGCCCTCATTAGACTCCCCTCTCGAAGCGCTTTCACTGCAAGCTGCAGATTCCCTCCTAACAGCAAGCTTTAGGATAGGGTACTGAATTGTTACTTACTTTCGCCTAATAATGCGATTTTAGCAAAGTGACTATCTCCCGCAGGGAAGCTGCTACCATCAAATGTTTGCCCTCATTAGACTCCCCTCTGGAAGCGCTTTCACTGCAAGCTGCAGATTCCCTCCTAACAGCAAGCTTTAGGATAGGGTACTGAATTGTAACTTACTTTCGCCTAATAATGCGATTTTGTAAAAGAGAGTATCTCCCGCAGGGAAGCTGCTACCATCAAATGTTTGCCCTCATTAGACTCCCCTCTGGAAGCGCTTTCACTGCAAGCTGCAGATTCCCTCCTAACAGCAAGCTTTAGGATAGGGTACTGAATTGTAACTTACTTTCGCCTAATAATGCGATTTTGGCAAAGAGAGTATCTCCCGCAGGGAAGCTGCTACCATCAAATGTTTGCCCTCATTAGACTCCCCTCTGGAAGCGCTTTCACTGCAAGCTGCAGATTCCCTCCTAACAGCAAGCTTTAGGATAGGGTACTGAATTGTATCTTACTTTCGCCTAATAATGCGATTTTGGCAAAGAGAATATCTCCCGCAGGGAAGCTGCTACCATCAAATGTTTGCCCTCATTAAACTCCCCTCTGGAAGCGCTTTCACTGCAAGCTGCAGATTCCCTCCTAACAGCAAGCTTTAGGATAGGGTACTGAATTGTAACTTACTTTCGCCTAATAATGCGATTTTGGCAAAGAGAGTATCTCCCGCAGGGAAGCTGCTACCATCAAATGTTTGCCCTCCTTAGACTCCCCTCTGGAAGCGCTTTCACTGCAAGCTGCAGATTCCCTTCTAACAGCAAGCTTTAGGATAGGGTACTGAATTGTTACTTACTTTCGCCTAATAATGCGATTTTAGCAAAGAGACTATCTCCCGCAGGGAAGCTGCTACCATCAAATGTTTGCCCTCATTAGACTCCCCTCTGGAAGCGCTTTCACTGCAAGCTGCAGATTCCCTCCTAACAGCAAGCTTTAGGATAGGGTACTGAATTGTAACTTACTTTCGCCTAATAATGCGATTTTGGCAAAGAGAGTATCTCCCGCAGGGAAGCTGCTACCATCAAATGTTTGCCCTCATTAGACTCCCCTCTGGAAGCGCTTTCACTGCAAGCTGCAGATTCCCTCCTAACAGCAAGCTTTAGGATAGGGTACTGAATTGTAACTTACTTTCGCCTAGTAATGCGATTTTGGCAAAGAGACTATCTCCCGCAGGGAAGCTGCTACCATCAAATGTTTGCCCTCATTAGACTCCCCTCTGGAAGCGCTTTCACTGCAAGCTGCAGATTCCCTCCTAACAGCAAGCTTTAGGATAGGGTACTGAATTGTATCTTACTTTCGCCTAATAATGCGATTTTGGCAAAGAGAATATCTCCCGCAGGGAAGCTGCTACGATCAAATATTTGCCCTCATTAGACTCCCCTCTGGAAGCGCTTTCACTGCAAGCTGCAGATTCCCTCCTAACAGCAAGCTTTAGGATAGGGTACTGAATTGTAACTTACTTTCGCCTAATAAGGCGATTTTGGCAAAGAGACTATCTCCCGCAGGGAAGCTGCTACCATCAAATATTTGCCCTCATTAGACTCCCCTCTGGAAGCGCTTTCACTGCAAGCTGCAGATGCCCTCCTAACAGCAAGCTTTAGGATAGGGTACTGAATTGTATCTTACTTTCGCCTAATAATGCGATTTTGGCAAAGAGAGTATCTCCCGCAGTGAAGCTGCTACCATCAAATGTTTGCCCTCATTAAACTCCCCTCTGGAAGCGCTTTCACTGCAAGCTGCAGATTCCCTCCTAACAGCAAACTTTAGGATAGGGTACTGAATTGTAACTTACTTTCGCCTAATAATGCGATTTTGGCAAAGAGAATATCTCCCGCAAGGAAGCTGCTACCATCAAATCTTTGCCCTCGTTAGACTCCCCTCCGGAAGCGCTTTCACTGCAAGCTGCAGATTCCCTCCTAACAGCAAGCTTTAGGATAGGGTACTGAATTGTAACTTTCTTTCGCCTAATAAAGCGATATTGGCAAAGAGAATATCTCCCGCAGGGAAGCTGCTACCATCAAATCTTTGCCCTCGTTAGACTCCCCTCTGGAAGCGCTTTCACTGCAAGCTGCAGATTCCCTCCTAACAGCAAGCTTTAGGATAGGGTACTGAATTGTAACTTTCTTTCGCCTAATAAAGCGATATTGGCAAAGAGAATATCTCCCGCAGGGAAGCTGCTACCATCAAATATTTGCCCTCGTTAGACTCCCCTCTGGAAGCGCTTTCACTGCAAGCTGCAGATTCCCTCCTAACAGCAAGCTTTAGGATAGGGTACTGAATTGTAACTTACTTTCGCCTAATAATGCGATTTTGGCAAAGAGAGTATCTCCCGCAGGGAAGCTGCTACCATCAAATGTTTGCCCTCATTAGACTCCCCTCTGGAAGCGCTTTCACTGCAAGCTGCAGATTCCCTCCTAACAGCAAGCTTTAGGATAGGGTACTGAATTGTATCTTACTTTCGCCTAATAATGCGATTTTGGCAAAGAGAATATCTCCCGCAGGGAAGCTGCTACGATCAAATATTTGCCCTCATTAGACTCCTCTCTGGAAGCGCTTTCACTGCAAGCTGCAGATGCCCTCCTAACAGCAAGCTTTAGGATAGGGTACTGAATTGTAACTTAACTGAGGCTAATAAGGCGATTTTGGCAAAGAGACTATATCCCGCAGGGAAGCTGCTACCATCAAATCTTTGCCATCGTTAGACTCCCCTCCGGAAGCGCTTTCACTGCAAGCTGCAGATTCCCTCCTAACAACAAGCTTTAGGATAGGGTACTGAATTGTAACTTAACTGAGGCTAATAAGGCGATTTTGGCAAAGAGAATATCTCCCGCAGGGAAGCTGCTACCATCAAATGTTTGCCCTCATTAAACTCCCCTCTGGAAGCGCTTTCACTGCAAGCTGCAGATTCCCTCCTAACAGCAAGCTTTAGGATAGGGTACTGAATTGTAACTTACTTTCGCCTAATAATGCGATTTTGGCAAAGAGAGTATCTCCCGCAGGGAAGCTGCTACCATCAAATGTTTGCCCTCATTAGACTCCCCTCTGGAAGCGCTTTCACTGCAAGCTGCAGATTCCCTCCTAACAGCAAGCTTTAGGATAGGGTACTGAATTGTAACTTTCTTTCGCCTAATAAAGCGATATTGGCAAAGAGAATATCTCCCGCAGGGAAGCTGCTACCATCAAATGTTTGCCCTCGTTAGACTCCCCTCTGGAAGCGCTTTCACTGCAAGCTGCAGATTCCCTCCTAACAGCAAGCTTTAGGATAGGGTACTGAATTGTAACTTTCTTTCGCCTAATAAAGCGATATTGGCAAAGAGAATATCTCCCGCAGGGAAGCTGCAACCATCAAATATTTGCCCTCGTTAGACTCCCCTCTGGAAGCGCTTTCACTGCAAGCTGCAGATTCCCTCCTAACAGCAAGCTTTAGGATAGGGTACTGAATTGTAACTTACTTTCGCCTAATAATGCGATTTTGGCAAAGAGAGTATCTCCCGCAGGGAAGCTGCTACCATCAAATGTTTGCCCTCATTAGACTCCCCTCTGGAAGCGCTTTCACTGCAAGCTGCAGATTCCCTCCTAACAGCAAGCTTTAGGATAGGGTACTGAATTGTATCTTACTTTCGCCTAATAATGCGATTTTGGCAAAGAGAATATCTCCCGCAGGGAAGCTGCTACGATCAAATATTTCCCCTCATTAGACTCCCCTCTGGAAGCGCTTTCACTGCAAGCTGCAGATGCCCTCCTAACAGCAAGCTTTAGGATAGGGTACTGAATTGTAACTTAACTGAGGCTAATAAGGCGATTTTGGCAAAGAGACTATCTCCCGCAGGGAAGCTGCTACCATCAAATCTTTGCCATCGTTAGACTCCCCTCCGGAAGTGCTTTCACTGCAAGCTGCAGATTCCCTCCTAACAACAAGCTTTAGGATAGGGTACTGAATTGTAACTTAACTGAGGCTAATAAGGCGATTTTGGCAAAGAGAATATCTCCCGCAGGGAAGCTGCTACCATCAAATGTTTGCCCTCATTAAACTCCCCTCTGGAAGCGCTTTCACTGCAAGCTGCAGATTCCCTCCTAACAGCAAGCTTTAGGATAGGGTACTGAATTGTAACTTACTTTCGCCTAATAATGCGATTTTGGCAAAGAGAGTATCTCCCGCAGGGAAGCTGCTACCATCAAATGTTTGCCCTCCTTAGACTCCCCTCTGGAAGCGCTTTCACTGCAAGCTGCAGATTCCCTCCTAACAGCAAGCTTTAGGATAGGGTACTGAATTGTAACTTACTTTCGCCTAATAATGCGATTTTGGCAAAGAGAGTATCTCCCGCAGGGAAGCTGCTACCATCAAATGTTTGCCCTCATTAGACTCCCCTCTGGAAGCGCTTTCACTGCAAGCTGCAGATTCCCTCCTAACAGCAAGCTTTAGGATAGGGTACTGAATTGTTACTTACTTTCGCCTAATAATGCGATTTTAGCAAAGAGACTATCTCCCGCAGGGAAGCTGCTACCATCAAATGTTTGCCCTCATTAGACTCCCCTCTGGAAGCGCTTTCACTGCAAGCTGCAGATTCCCTCCTAACAGCAAGCTTTAGGATAGGGTACTGAATTGTTACTTACTTTCGCCTAATAATGCGATTTTAGCAAAGAGACTATCTCCCGCAGGGAAGCTGCTACCATCAAATGTTTGCCCTCATTAGACTCCCCTCTGGAAGCGCTTTCACTGCAAGCTGCAGATTCCCTCCTAACAGCAAGCTTTAGGATAGGGTACTGAATTGTAACTTACTTTCGCCTAATAATGCGATTTTGGCAAAGAGAGTATCTCCCGCAGGGAAGCTGCTACCATCAAATGTTTGCCCTCATTAGACTCCCCTCTGGAAGCGCTTTCACTGCAAGCTGCAGATTCCCTCCTAACAGCAAGCTTTAGGATAGGGTACTGAATTGTAACTTACTTTCGCCTAATAATGCGATTTTGGCAAAGAGAGTATCTCCCGCAGGGAAGCTGCTACCATCAAATGTTTGCCCTCATTAGACTCCCCTCTGGAAGCGCTTTCACTGCAAGCTGCAGATTCCCTCCTAACAGCAAGCTTTAGGATAGGGTACTGAATTCTAACTTACTTTCGCCTAATAAAGCGATTTTGGCAAAGAGAGTATCTCCCGCAGGGAAGCTGCTACCATCAAATGTTTGCCCTCATTAGACTCCCCTCTGGAAGCGCTTTCACTGCAAGCTGCAGATTCCCTCCTAACAGCAAGCTTTAGGATAGGGTACTGAATTGTAACTTACTTTCGCCTAATAAGGCGATTTTGGCAAAGAGAGTATCTCCCGCAGGGAAGCTGCTACCATCAAATGTTTGCCCTCATTATGTTAGCAGAATGACAAACACATAACCACACTAGGAGGTTATATGTGGTGCTTTATTTCGAGGCCCCGGGAACCAGGGGTACGCACCCAAATCTGGTTCCAAAGACCGTCACATCGCGTCCGCTTTTTATTCTCTAAAAGTTTCGCAATCTATTGTATATTCAACAGGTTACTTCATTATCTAATACATATGCATAGGTAGGTTACTTCATCGCCTTATTGCGACATCAGTCTCTATTGCGCCTGCGTAGCCCCCTCTGGTGGTCGTCCTGATGAAGTAAGTAGTCTTCCTCAGATGAAGTAAGTAGTCTTCCTCGCATTGTCTTTATTACATCTTGTTCTTTTGGCAAACTCGTCGGTTTTTCTTGGCTGGACCCGCACTTATCTCCACTTGACCGCTCAGGTATATCTTTCTTGCCTCCTGAAACCTATTCTTCTGTCCTTCACAAGATTTATGACGGTCTTTTGGCTGTTGCAGGTGTATGTTCTACTTGGGTAGGGTAGCTAGTACGTACTTTTCCTAAGCATACCTGGATCCTATTTGTTACGTGAGGTCCTTTGAGCAAGTACCTCGGGTCTGTTGCTAGGATACGTTAAGAATCAACAGAATCATGAAATTTTACATTCAGTCTTAGTTCCTGATTAGTCGATGATCAGTGTTTTATCCTACTTTAAGTGTAACTTTCCTAGCATTTCCCCCCTTTGAAAATACTTCACCTTAGCAAGTATTTTCATTTCATGTAACTGTTTCTTGGTAAGTTGATGGGGGTATTGGGTGCTGTGGATATTCTCGTGTCACTGCTCCAATAATTTTGTGTGTCCAGTTTTGTTTGCGAGTAATTTCTCTCCGGATACACAAATACATCAGATAGATTGTAAGGAATATAAGCAAAAGTGTGAATAACGTTTGAATGAGAGAGTGTATCCAGCCAGTAAGATGGATGCCTAATCTATCAAATAATGCCCCAACCCAATTTTGACCAATTTCTTCTTTCTCTTTTTCAGCTTTTTCTTCTATTTTTCCCAATTGCGAGATATCATATTCCACATCGGCTGTGACATTAGGTATATGCACACAGCAGTGATCAGTTCGATCTTTGAGATATCCACAGACACCATGTTCTTTTAACAAGAGCATGTCTAATGCCATTCTGTTCTGCAAAGTCATTTTCGTTGTCGCCTGTGGTTGCAAGTTTAAATCTCGAAATTCCTTCTTTGTTATCTTTGCCAATCTTTCAGTTTGTCCAATTAGTTTGTAAATCATTTCTCTATTACGATACGTCGCTATTTGGGCAAAAAGGGATTCTAATGCCCATCCCACTTTAACTCCTGTCTCAGGCTCCTGTCAAGTGTCATCTATGTCTTTAATATCATTTTCTATGTCTCTTTTAGCACGAATTTGTAAAGTTTCCAATTTACCTCTGAAGGGGGATCGCTTCCAAATTGGGCACAGGGTAGGCAACCCCAGAGTTATTTCTTTAACTGGACCCTCCATTGATAAATGTGTAGTCCAAGTTCCATCATTAGATGCCCAAATAAAATTACCCATACTGCGTACTGTCGAATATTTACAGTCTATTCCATTAACTGGTACTTGTATTACTTTTCCCCCGACCTTAAATCCCCGACAGGCACACTCTACTATTAGAGCCATTTTAACTGGAGGTATGGTGATCTCTTCAGGGTCTAGGTCACAATCTAAAATTTTAGAACAATTCCACCATGGAACGCTATCAATAGGATTTCTACTGATCCGGCCATTTACTGGTAATTTGTCACTACTTTGTTTTCCTGTCTATTTAAAATATTAAGATGTTTCTCCTCCATATTGGAATTTTTGTAAAATACTTGTTGACCAAACTGTGTCCCAATTTTGTTCTGTATCATTTCTTTTCTGGCACACCCATTCCATTGTATTTCTTTTCCTCATTATTTCTTTTATTTCATCATATGAACACCATCCTACATCTTTAAATCATCCGATACGTGTGAACTTATAGTTTGGTAATTTTTCACAATCACTTCGACTTCCTGCAGTTCTCCACTCCCTTCTTATACTTATTTTCTGTTTTTCCTGTATGGGTGTTATTATTTGTTTACATTCGGTTTTATTTTCTTTTACCTCTGGGAGTGGGAAAGTCAATATTCCCCAGCTTATTGGTTCTCCAGCCGTTTTTGGTAAAGGCAAGCATGCTGTAATCTTACTTGTATTTTGTATTCTAGCAAAATCCTTGATTAACCCAATCATCAAATTTTTCAGCATCTTTCTTTTGAACATAAATCTCTTGGGGTGCCTGGGTCAGTTCTATGGCTCGTTTCACTCTGGATTCAGTAATATTGATTTCGCTATATCCAAAGGTAGTAGCATTTTGATACTGGCATCTGTAAGTTCTCAAGTCGGATCTTTTTATCCCTTTAATAATCTGGACTAATATTCCTCCCAGTCTCAATTCTATTGAGTGTCTTTTATCACTTAGAACTGTTTTTCCTTCTTTTATTCATCCAAATTCCTCAGGCTGGGGGTCCTCTAGGAGGCAGTAAATAAGTGCCTCACTACCCAGAGGAGCCGAATAATGTGTATGCCCTGCTTTTATTCCATGGTCTTGAAGGGGATCTATTATTAGTGTTCTTTCTCCATAGTCTACATTACTTCCTGCTCCCACAAAACACCTATATTTTCCTTGGTCAGTCAAAGTTAAATTCGTCAGCTCCAGTTTTGTCTCACCTCGTATGGGATTTCGCGGATAAAACTTGTTCGATACTTTCCCTTTATGTTTCCATGTCCCTTGTAGTTCTTGTTTGTAACCATCTAACCCCAAATTTTTGCTATCGTAGATTGTTTCAGGTGTTCCACAAGTTCCAGACACCTTTTCCCAAAAAAAATCTGAATTAATTCCCTTTTCATTGGGATATGACTTTGAAACCTGCAAGACAGAATGGCATTTTGTCCAATGGTATACTTGCTTGTTTCTCTCTTACATGGAATTTCTAGAGATGTGACACCTATTATAGGTATCAAGGACCAAACTATAATCAAAGTCCCGTACTCGAAGTACGACATTTTACTTGCTTTTCAGCTTCAGTCTCGTTGGTCCGACTACTTCGACTCTCCAGTCCTTGGGTGCCTTCTTTACTCGTGTGTAGTGGATCTAAGAGTCTATTCTTTTTACCTTTACCGCAGTGAAAGTTGTTAGCAGCACCAGGTACGGTCCATTCCACCGTTCCTTCAGTGGCTCTTCACTCCAATCGCGGACGTAGACCTGGTCTCCCGGTTCAATTTCATGTACTGAATTCTCTAATGACACCGGACGGTTCCAGATCAAGGCTCTTCGTAGCTGTGTCAAAGTTCTACCAAGAGATAACATATAGTTGTACACATCTTGGTGTCCTTTAATATGCATGTTTGGGTTTGGTTGTGGCGACTCATATGGTTTCCCAAAGAGGATTTCATAAGGACTCAGTCCTATTCCACTCCTAGGCTTTATCCTTATTCTTAGAAGGGCTATTGGTAATACATGGGGCCATTGAATTTTAGCTTCTTGGCATATTTTACTGACTTGTCTTTTTATCGTCTGATTCATCTTTTCTACTTGTCCACTAGATTGTGGTCTCCATGGGGTATGGAGACTCCAGGAAATTCCCAATGCTTTACTTACTTCTTGTACAATTGTGGCTACAAAGTGTGGTCCCCTATCAGACGATAGACCTAAGGGAACCCCAAATCTAGGGATAATTTCCCTCAACAACCATTTCACTGTTTCTTTGGCTTGATTGGTGCGACAGGGAAAGGCTTCTGGCCATCCAGAAAAAGTGTCGACCCCAACTAACAAATATTTGTACCCTTGAGCTTTAGGTAATTCTACAAAGTCTATTTGCCAATAATCTCCTGGTTCCATGCCTACTCTGATGTGTCCCATTTCTACTCTCCTCCTAACCACAGGATTATTCTTCAAGCAAAGTTCACATTTTGAATTTACAGATTTTGCCATTGTTAACATCTGTGCCGAAATTATGCTTCGTTTCAGATAAGTCACTAATGCTTCTGCTCCCCAATGGCACTTTTGATGTTCTGCCTGTAGAATTGCCCGCATAATGACAGGAGGTACAATTATTTGTCCAGTTGTAGTTACGTACCATCCTTCAGAATTTAGGTTTGCCTTCATTAAATTGGCCAATTTCTTGTCCTCTTCCGAGTATTTCGGTTTCTGTGTCAGGTAATCTTGTAGAGGGCTTACCTTGGTAGGTATCAAGGCCATCATCGTCTGTACCTGTCGTGCTATCCGCCGAGCTGTTCGATCTGCCAATGCGTTTCCTTCGGCCACCTTAGAGTCTCCTCCTTGATGTGCCTTGCAATGCATGATCGCTACCTGCTCCGGTAATTGCACAGCAGATATCAAGTTTAAAATTTCCTTTTGGTATTTTATATTGGTTCCCTGCGAGGATAATAATCCTCGTTCTTTCCATAAAGCTCCGTGTACATGAACTACTCCAAAGGCATATTTTGAATCTGTCCATATGTTTACTCATTTATCTTTGCTTAATTTTAATGCCTTTGTGAGGGCTATTATTTCTGCCCGTTGTGCTGAGGTCCCCACCGGTAGGGCCTGTGCTTCTATTACCATGCTCTGTGTGGTCACGGCATATCCTGCATACCGCGTTCCATTCTCCACGAAGCTACTCCCGTCTGTGAAGAGCTCTTGATCAGGCTGTTCGATTGGAGTATCTTTCAAGTCTGCTCTCGTTGCATATGTGTGTTCTATGACTTCTATGCAATCATGTTCCAAAGGACCATCTTCTGTTGCTGCACCTAAAAAGGCTGCTGGGTTTAACAGGTTAGTTGTTTTCAAACTTACATCATCCTGTTCAGTGAGTATGGCTTGGAACTTCATCATTCGGCTAGGGGAAAGCCAATGCCCCCCTTTTTGTTCTAAGACTGTTAACACCATGTGAGGTATATAAACTTCAATGTTTTTTTCCTAGAGTCAATTTTCTGCCTTCTTGTATCAGAATTATAGTTGCTGCTACGGCTCTCAGGCAGGATGGCCAACCTGCACTAACGGGGTCCAACTGTTTAGAAAAGTATCCCACTGGTCGTTTCCAGCTTCCTAATTTTTGTGTTAAGACACCCAGTGCTAATCGTTGTCTTTCGTGAACAAACAATTGCAAAGTCTTTGTTAAATCCGGTAAGCCCAATGCTGGTGCCTTAGTCAAGGCCTCTTTTAGTTTCCTAAAGGCCTCCTTTTGAGGTCCCTCCCAAATGAGATTAGGCAATTTTTGTGCCTCATACAGAGGTTTTGCTATAAGTCCATAGTCCATTATCCACAGCCTACACCACTCTGCCATTCCCAAGAATGTCCTCAGTTCATGCAAGTTCCGGGGTTCTGGAATTGCACAAATTGCTCTAACATGATCCGTTCTTAACCTTCGTTGTCCCTGTGTTATCTCACATCTAAGATACAATACAGTTGTGCATGCAATTTGAGCTTTTTCTCTTGAAACCTTGTATCCATTTAGACCCAGTTGGTTTAAAATCTCAATAGTCACTTGTATGCATAATGATTCTTGTTCTGTTGCAAGGAATATGTCATCTACATATTGTAACAAAAGATACTGTGTTCTTGGTACCTGAATTTTATCTTGCGTAGTCCATATCTCCAATTCTTTCGCCAGTTGGTTTCCAAAAAGAGTTGGGCTATTCTTGAATCCTTGTGGGAGCCTCGTCCACGTGAGTTGCGTTTTTCGTCCATTATATGGGTTTTCCCACTCAAAAGCAAAAAGTTTCCTACTATCTTTGTCAAGGGGAATGCAGAAGAAGGCATCTTTTAAATCAATTACTGTAAACCATTCATATTTTTCTTTCACAGATGTCAACAATGTATATGGGTTAGCTACGACTGGATGTATATCTTTCGTAATATTGTTGATGGCCCTCAAATCTTGTACTAACCTATACTCCCCATTTGGTTTTTTTTTTTTTTTTTTTACTGGAAAGATTGGAGTATTATATTCTGACTTACATTCCTCCAATATTCCAAATTTTAAAAATTTTTCAATGATTTCTACTATTCCGTATCGAGCTTCCATTTTTATGGGATACTGTTTTATTCGTACTGGCCTTGCTCCCTCTTTTAACTCCACTATTACCGGTTGAGCAGTTTTTGATTTTCCTGGTATACTTGTTTCCCAAACTGTAGGGATTACTGCCTCTTCTACCTTCTTGGGTATCTGAGGTTTGGGATTTTCCTTCACTACTAAAATCTTTCCTACGTTCGATTCTGGGACTTGCATAATCAATTCTCCATTTTCAAAGCTGATTTTTGCATTTAGTTTAGATAACAAATCCCGTCCCAGAAGAGGAACCGGGCAGTCGGGTACATATAAGAATTCATGTGTTAATTCCTTTCCCCCAAATCGTAACTCTAAGGGTCGCATGAATGGCCGTATTTCCTCTTTCCCTGTGGCCCCCACTATTGTAGTAGTTTTGTTTCCTATTTTTCCATATAAATCATTTAAAACTGAATATGTTGCGCCAGTATCCACCAAAAATTGCACCTCTTCCCCTCCTAATTTTATTTTCACTAGGGGTTCACTGCTTTCTAAATCTAGTCAGCTTTGGTTTCCATAATTTCCCAGAACCATCATTTTTGCTGCCTCTGCATTTTTAAATGAACTCCCTGTCTGTCTTATGCTTTGTGGACATTCATTTTTCCAGTGTCCTTCCTGCTTGCAGTACGCGCACTGGTTGAGCCCTAATCTGGCCGGATAATTGAGCCCAAATCCTCTTCCCCGTCCGCGCACCATTCCTCTTCCCCTACCTCGGTTCCCAAATTCATTCTGACCTCTACCTTGCATCACCGCCAATAGGTGCCGTTGCTGCCTTTGTGCACTATCTTTTTCACGATTGTTGTACACCTTCCAGGCAACTTCCAGCAATCTATCTAAGTCTCGCAACTCCGCACCCTCTAATTTTTGCAGTTTCTTTCTAATATCATCTTGCGACTGTCCTAAGAAAATCAAAGCTAACTGGGCTTTAGCCTGTTCTGTCTCCACGTCCAAATCAGTGAATTTCCTAGCCACTTCTTTCAACCGCTCTAAAAATGCAGAGGGAGACTCCGTCTTCTCCTGTTTAACACTATACAGCTTTGACCAATTAATTGTTTTGGGCATAGCATTCTGTATTCCAACAACTACCCATTCCTGGTACCTTCTCAAATTCCTCATTCCTCCCATAGTATTATAATCCCACATGGGATCTTCAAGAGGAAAGTTCTGATCAACCGTCCCAGTGACAACACCCTGTCTAATATCTTCCCTGACCCGCTCACGGGCAGTTCTCAACACCATCTCCTTTTCTGTAGAATCCATCAAAGTGTCCAATAACACCTGAATATCATCCCAATCAGGATTCTGAGTCTTTAGAATCATTTTTACTACCCTTGCTACCTTATCTGGGTTTTCTCGATAAACTCCAGCAGACTGTTTCCAAAGCATCAAATCTCCTGGCGTAAAAGGCACTTTAACATATACTGGACCCTCCGCTCCAACCCCCTGACGCAGTGGTGCTAGTAATGCCTTAGATGGCTGACGTCCAGCCTCCCTCCCCTGGATTTCTCTTTGCCGCGTTCGATGAGAGATCGGAGTACCTGGATAAACCTGTTCCTCCTCATATTCGCATTTTCTATCCTCCCCCTTTCTGTCCCTCCCCTCATTACCCGATCCCCCCTCCCTGGGGTCTGGGGCTGAGGGGGTTATCAATAAATCAAAATCATCATCTTGCTGATGTCGTGAAGCATTTTCTACTGCTAAACATTTTATGCACTTTTTCTCAGCCACACAACCATCACATTGCCCATTTGATTTTACACTGACAACCATTAGTCCGCATGCTCTTTTCCATTCATCATTCCGCCTTAAAATAAAAAACAGTTCTACATATGGTACTTCATCCCATTTTCCCTCTCGTCTACAAAACAACATTAACTGAAAAATCGTATTATAATCTAGAGTCCCGTTTTCTGGCCAATGAACCTGGTCTTCTAATTCATATTGTGTCCACCAGACATTACAATATTCAATCAACTTTCCTTTTTGCATATCCTGCCCAAATCCTCCCTCCTTCCAGTGACTCAAAATACATCCTAATGGAGATGACTTAGGTATTGACATTGTGGTTGAGGTTTTGTTTTTTTGTTTTTTTTTTTTTTTTCTGTTTTTTTTTAGTTTTTTTTTTCTTCCTTTTTCTCTTTTTTTTTTCTCTTTTTACCACAAACAGCTTAGAATGGATTAACTAGACAGGAAAGTATAAATTACTGAGAGCAGAACAAAACTACAAAGTACCAGAAATACCAGAATTCCGGAATTACCAGACCAGACCACTGATGCCGAACCTGCAGAGCTTTCGCCGCTGTCTTACGGACGGCGCCTAGGCTTCCCGTCGGAGCTCCTGAGCCCAACCAAGCGCAGCTTTCGCCGCGTCTAACAGGCAGGCTTTACCAGACCCTTGAGCCCAACCAAGCGCAGCTTTCGCCGCGTCTGACAGGCAGGCTTTACCAGACCCTTGAGCCCAACCAAGCGCAGCTTTCGCCGCGTCTGACAGGCAGGCTTTACCAGACCCCTGAGCCCAACCAAGCGCAGCTTTCGCCGCGTCTGACAGGCAGGCTTTACCAGACCCCAAATGGTACCATTCCAGATAAAGCACCGTGTCTTACCAATATCCCTGGTCCGTCGGGAGCAGCGGAGGTCGGTCGCGGTCGATGGCTCCCCGAGAATCACTCGGTGCCGGCTGGAGCAGAATCGATGCGCGAGCCGCCTCAACAATGCCCGCGAGGTCCCACCTGGGTCGCCAAAAACTGTTAGCAGAATGACAAACACATAACCACACTAGGAGGTTATATGTGGTGCTTTATTTCGAGGCCCCGGGAACCAGGGGTACGCACCCAAATCTGGTTCCAAAGACCGTCACATCGCGTCCGCTTTTTATTCTCTAAAAGTTTCGCAATCTATTGTATATTCAACAGGTTACTTCATTATCTAATACATATGCATAGGTAGGTTACTTCATCGCCTTATTGCGACATCAGTCTCTATTGCGCCTGCGTAGCCCCCTCTGGTGGTCGTCCTGATGAAGTAAGTAGTCTTCCTCAGATGAAGTAAGTAGTCTTCCTCGCATTGTCTTTATTACATCTTGTTCTTTTGGCAAACTCGTCGGTTTTTCTTGGCTGGACCCGCACTTATCTCCACTTGACCGCTCAGGTATATCTTTCTTGCCTCCTGAAACCTATTCTTCTGTCCTTCACAAGATTTATGACGGTCTTTTGGCTGTTGCAGGTGTATGTTCTACTTGGGTAGGGTAGCTAGTACGTACTTTTCCTAAGCATACCTGGATCCTATTTGTTACGTGAGGTCCTTTGAGCAAGTACCTCGGGTCTGTTGCTAGGATACGTTAAGAATCAACAGAATCATGAAATTTTACATTCAGTCTTAGTTCCTGATTAGTCGATGATCAGTGTTTTATCCTACTTTAAGTGTAACTTTCCTAGCAATTAGACTCCCCTCTGGAAGCGCTTTCACTGCAAGCTGCAGATTCCCTCCTAACAGCAAGCTTTAGGATAGGGTACTGAATTGTAACTTAACTGCGGCTAATAAGGCGATTTTGGCAAAGAGAGTATCTCCCACAGGGAAGCTGCTACCATCAAATGTTTGCCCTCATTAGACTCCCCTCTGGAAGCGCTTTCACTGCAAGCTGCAGATTCCCTCCTAACAGCAAGCTTTAGGATAGGGTACTGAATTGTAACTTACTTTCGCCTAATAATGCGATTTTGGCAAAGAGAGTATCTCCCGCAGGGAAGCTGCTACCATCAAATGTTTGCCCTCATTAGACTCCCCTCTGGAAGCGCTTTCACTGCAAGCTGCAGATTCCCTCCTAACAGCAAGCTTTAGGATAGGGTACTGAATTGTATCTTACTTTCGCCTAATAATGCGATTTTGGCAAAGAGAATATCTCCCGCAGGGAAGCTGCTACGATCAAATATTTGCCCTCATTAGACTCCTCTCTGGAAGCGCTTTCACTGCAAGCTGCAGATTCCCTCCTAACAGCAAGCTTTAGGATAGGGTACTGAATTGTAACTTACTTTCGCCTAATAATGCGATTTTGGCAAAGAGAGTATCTCCCGCAGGGAAGCTGCTACCATCAAATGTTTGCCCTCATTAGACTCCCCTCTGGAAGCGCTTTCACTGCAAGCTGCAGATTCCCTCCTAACAGCAAGCTTTAGGATAGGGTACTGAATTGTAACTTAACTGAGGCAAATAAGGCGATTTTGGCAAAGAGAATATCTCCCGCAGGGAAGCTGCTACCATCAAATGTTTGCCCTCATTAAACTCCCCTCTGGAAGCGCTTTCACTGCAAGCTGCAGATTCCCTCCTATCAGCAAGCTTTAGGATAGGGTACTGAATTGTAACTTACTTTCGCCTAATAATGCGATTTTGGCAAAGAGAGTATCTCCCGCAGGGAAGCTGCTACCATCAAATGTTTGCCCTCCTTAGACTCCCCTCTGGAAGCGCTTTCACTGCAAGCTGCAGATTCCCTCCTAACAGCAAGCTTTAGGATAGGGTACTGAATTGTAACTTACTTTCGCCTAATAATGCGATTTTGGCAAAGAGAGTATCTCCCGCAGGGAAGCTGCTACCATCAAATGTTTGCCCTCCTTAGACTCCCCTCTGGAAGCGCTTTCACTGCAAGCTGCAGATTCCCTCCTAACAGCAAGCTTTAGGATAGGGTACTGAATTGTAACTTACTTTCGCCTAATAATGCGATTTTGGCAAAGAGAGTATCTCCCGCAGGGAAGCTGCTACCATCAAATGTTTGCCCTCATTAGACTCCCCTCTGGAAGCGCTTTCACTGCAAGCTGCAGATTCCCTCCTAACAGCAAGCTTTAGGATAGGGTACTGAATTGTTACTTACTTTCGCCTAATAATGCGATTTTAGCAAAGAGACTATCTCCCGCAGGGAAGCTGCTACCATCAAATGTTTGCCCTCATTAGACTCCCCTCTGGAAGCGCTTTCACTGCAAGCTGCAGATTCCCTCCTAACAGCAAGCTTTAGGATAGGGTACTGAATTCTAACTTACTTTCGCCTAATAATGCGATTTTGGCAAAGAGAGTATCTCCCGCAGGGAAGCTGCTACCATCAAATGTTTGCCCTCATTAAACTCCCCTCTGGAAGCGCTTTCACTGCAAGCTGCAGATTCCCTCCTAACAGCAAGCTTTAGGATAGGGTACTGAATTGTATCTTACTTTCCCCTAATAATGCGATTTTGGGAAAGAGAATATCTCCCGCAGGGAAGCTGCTACGATCAAATATTTGCCCTCATTAGACTCCCCTCTGGAAGCGCTTTCACTGCAAGCTGCAGATTCCCTCCTAACAGCAAGCTTTAGGATAGGGTACTGAATTGTAACTTAACTGAGGCTAATAAGGCGATTTTGGCAAAGAGAATATCTCCCGCAGGGAAGCTGCTACCATCAAATCTTTGCCCTCGTTAGACTCCCCTCCGGAAGCGCTTTCACTGCAAGCTGCAGATTCCCTCCTAACAGCAAGCTTTAGGATAGGGTACTGAATTGTAACTTACTTTCGCCTAATAATGCGATTTTAGCAAAGAGACTATCTCCCGCAGGGAAGCTGCTACCATCAAATGTTTGCCCTCCTTAGACTCCCCTCTGGAAGCGCTTTCACTGCAAGCTGCAGATTCCCTCCTAACAGCAAGCTTTAGGATAGGGTACTGAATTGTAACTTACTTTCGCCTAATAATGCGATTTTGGCAAAGAGAATATCTCCCGCAGGGAAGCTGCTACCATCAAATATTTGCCCTCATTAGACTCCCCTCTGGAAGCGCTTTCACTGCAAGCTGCAGATTCCCTCCTAACAGCAAGCTTTAGGATAGGGTACTGAATTGTAACTTAACTGAGGCTAATAAGGCGATTTTGGCAAAGAGAATATCTCCCGCAGGGAAGCTGCTACCATCAAATCTTTGCCATCGTTAGACTCCCCTCCGGAAGCGCTTTCACTGCAAGCTGCAGATTCCCTCCTAACAACAAGCTTTAGGATAGGGTACTGAATTGTAACTTAACTGAGGCAAATAAGGCGATTTTGGCAAAGAGAATATCTCCCGCAGGGAAGCTGCTACCATCAAATGTTTGCCCTCATTAAACTCCCCTCTGGAAGCGCTTTCACTGCAAGCTGCAGATTCCCTCCTAACAGCAAGCTTTAGGATAGGGTACTGAATTGTAACTTACTTTCGCCTAATAATGCGATTTTGGCAAAGAGAGTATCTCCCGCAGGGAAGCTGCTACCATCAAATGTTTGCCCTCCTTAGACTCCCCTCTGGAAGCGCTTTCACTGCAAGCTGCAGATTCCCTCCTAACAGCAAGCTTTAGGATAGGGTACTGAATTGTAACTTACTTTCGCCTAATAATGCGATTTTGGCAAAGAGAGTATCTCCCGCAGGGAAGCTGCTACCATCAAATGTTTGCCCTCCTTAGACTCCCCTCTGGAAGCGCTTTCACTGCAAGCTGCAGATTCCCTCCTAACAGCAAGCTTTAGGATAGGGTACTGAATTGTAACTTACTTTCGCCTAATAATGCGATTTTGGCAAAGAGAGTATCTCCCGCAGGGAAGCTGCTACCATCAAATGTTTGCCCTCATTAGACTCCCCTCTGGAAGCGCTTTCACTGCAAGCTGCAGATTCCCTCCTAACAGCAAGCTTTAGGATAGGGTACTGAATTGTTACTTACTTTCGCCTAATAATGCGATTTTAGCAAAGAGACTATCTCCCGCAGGGAAGCTGCTACCATCAAATGTTTGCCCTCATTAGACTCCCCTCTGGAAGCGCTTTCACTGCAAGCTGCAGATTCCCTCCTAACAGCAAGCTTTAGGATAGGGTACTGAATTGTAACTTACTTTCGCCTAATAATGCGATTTTGGCAAAGAGAGTATCTCCCGCAGGGAAGCTGCTACCATCAAATGTTTGCCCTCCTTAGACTCCCCTCTGGAAGCGCTTTCACTGCAAGCTGCAGATTCCCTCCTAACAGCAAGCTTTAGGATAGGGTACTGAATTGTAACTTACTTTCGCCTAATAATGCGATTTTGGCAAAGAGAGTATCTCCCGCAGGGAAGCTGCTACCATCAAATGTTTGCCCTCATTAGACTCCCCTCTGGAAGCGCTTTCACTGCAAGCTGCAGATTCCCTCCTAACAGCAAGCTTTAGGATAGGGTACTGAATTCTAACTTACTTTCGCCTAATAAAGCGATTTTGGCAAAGAGAGTATCTCCCGCAGGGAAGCTGCTACCATCAAATGTTTGCCCTCATTAGACTCCCCTCTGGAAGCGCTTTCACTGCAAGCTGCAGATTCCCTCCTAACAGCAAGCTTTAGGATAGGGTACTGAATTGTAACTTACTTTCGCCTAATAATGCGATTTTGGCAAAGAGAGTATCTCCCGCAGGGAAGCTGCTACCATCAAATGTTTGCCCTCATTAGACTCCCCTCTGGAAGCGCTTTCACTGCAAGCTGCAGATTCCCTCCTAACAGCAAGCTTTAGGATAGGGTACTGAATTGTTACTTACTTTCGCCTAATAATGCGATTTTGGCAAAGAGACTATCTCCCGCAGGGAAGCTGCTACCATCAAATGTTTGCCCTCATTAGACTCCCCTCTGGAAGCGCTTTCACTGCAAGCTGCAGATTCCCTCCTAACAGCAAGCTTTAGGATAGGGTACTGAATTGTAACTTACTTTCGCCTAATAATGCGATTTTGGCAAAGAGAGTATCTCCCGCAGGGAAGCTGCTACCATCAAATGTTTGCCCTCATTAGACTCCCCTCTGGAAGCGCTTTCACTGCAAGCTGCAGATTCCCTCCTAACAGCAAGCTTTAGGATAGGGTACTGAATTGTAACTTACTTTCGCCTAATAATGCGATTTTGGCAAAGAGAGTATCTCCCGCAGGGAAGCTGCTACCATCAAATGTTTGCCCTCATTAGACTCCCCTCTGGAAGCGCTTTCACTGCAAGCTGCAGATTCCCTCCTAACAGCAAGCTTTAGGATAGGGTACTGAATTGTATCTTACTTTCGCCTAATAATGCGATTTTGGCAAAGAGAATATCTCCCGCAGGGAAGCTGCTACCATCAAATGTTTGCCCTCATTAGACTCCCCTCTGGAAGCGCTTTCACTGCAAGCTGCAGATTCCCTCCTAACAGCAAGCTTTAGGATAGGGTACTGAATTGTAACTTACTTTCGCCTAATAATGCGATTTTGGCAAAGAGAGTATCTCCCGCAGGGAAGCTGCTACCATCAAATGTTTGCCCTCCTTAGACTCCCCTGTGGAAGCGCTTTCACTGCAAGCTGCAGATTCCCTTCTAACAGCAAGCTTTAGGATAGGGTACTGAATTGTTACTTACTTTCGCCTAATAATGCGATTTTGGCAAAGAGAGTATCTCCCGCAGGGAAGCTGCTACCATCAAATGTTTGCCCTCATTAGACTCCCCTCTGGAAGCGCTTTCACTGCAAGCTGCAGATTCCCTCCTAACAGCAAGCTTTAGGATAGGGTACTGAATTGTAACTTAACTGAGGCTAATAAGGCGATTTTGGCAAAGAGAATATCTCCCGCAGGGAAGCTGCTACCATCAAATCTTTGCCCTCGTTAGACTCCCCTCCGGAAGCGCTTTCACTGCAAGCTGCAGATTCCCTCCTAACAGCAAGCTTTAGGATAGGGTACTGAATTGTAACTTACTTTCGCCTAATAATGCGATTTTAGCAAAGAGACTATCTCCCGCAGGGAAGCTGCTACCATCAAATGTTTGCCCTCCTTAGACTCCCCTCTGGAAGCGCTTTCACTGCAAGCTGCAGATTCCCTCCTAACAGCAAGCTTTAGGATAGGGTACTGAATTGTAACTTACTTTCGCCTAATAATGCGATTTTGGCAAAGAGAATATCTCCCGCAGGGAAGCTGCTACCATCAAATATTTGCCCTCATTAGACTCCCCTCTGGAAGCGCTTTCACTGCAAGCTGCAGATTCCCTCCTAACAGCAAGCTTTAGGATAGGGTACTGAATTGTAACTTAACTGAGGCTAATAAGGCGATTTTGGCAAAGAGAATATCTCCCGCAGGGAAGCTGCTACCATCAAATCTTTGCCATCGTTAGACTCCCCTCCGGAAGCGCTTTCACTGCAAGCTGCAGATTCCCTCCTAACAACAAGCTTTAGGATAGGGTACTGAATTGTAACTTAACTGAGGCAAATAAGGCGATTTTGGCAAAGAGAATATCTCCCGCAGGGAAGCTGCTACCATCAAATGTTTGCCCTCATTAAACTCCCCTCTGGAAGCGCTTTCACTGCAAGCTGCAGATTCCCTCCTAACAGCAAGCTTTAGGATAGGGTACTGAATTGTAACTTACTTTCGCCTAATAATGCGATTTTGGCAAAGAGAGTATCTCCCGCAGGGAAGCTGCTACCATCAAATGTTTGCCCTCCTTAGACTCCCCTCTGGAAGCGCTTTCACTGCAAGCTGCAGATTCCCTCCTAACAGCAAGCTTTAGGATAGGGTACTGAATTGTAACTTACTTTCGCCTAATAATGCGATTTTGGCAAAGAGAGTATCTCCCGCAGGGAAGCTGCTACCATCAAATGTTTGCCCTCCTTAGACTCCCCTCTGGAAGCGCTTTCACTGCAAGCTGCAGATTCCCTCCTAACAGCAAGCTTTAGGATAGGGTACTGAATTGTAACTTACTTTCGCCTAATAATGCGATTTTGGCAAAGAGAGTATCTCCCGCAGGGAAGCTGCTACCATCAAATGTTTGCCCTCATTAGACTCCCCTCTGGAAGCGCTTTCACTGCAAGCTGCAGATTCCCTCCTAACAGCAAGCTTTAGGATAGGGTACTGAATTGTTACTTACTTTCGCCTAATAATGCGATTTTAGCAAAGAGACTATCTCCCGCAGGGAAGCTGCTACCATCAAATGTTTGCCCTCATTAGACTCCCCTCTGGAAGCGCTTTCACTGCAAGCTGCAGATTCCCTCCTAACAGCAAGCTTTAGGATAGGGTACTGAATTGTAACTTACTTTCGCCTAATAATGCGATTTTGGCAAAGAGAGTATCTCCCGCAGGGAAGCTGCTACCATCAAATGTTTGCCCTCCTTAGACTCCCCTCTGGAAGCGCTTTCACTGCAAGCTGCAGATTCCCTCCTAACAGCAAGCTTTAGGATAGGGTACTGAATTGTAACTTACTTTCGCCTAATAATGCGATTTTGGCAAAGAGAGTATCTCCCGCAGGGAAGCTGCTACCATCAAATGTTTGCCCTCATTAGACTCCCCTCTGGAAGCGCTTTCACTGCAAGCTGCAGATTCCCTCCTAACAGCAAGCTTTAGGATAGGGTACTGAATTCTAACTTACTTTCGCCTAATAAAGCGATTTTGGCAAAGAGAGTATCTCCCGCAGGGAAGCTGCTACCATCAAATGTTTGCCCTCATTAGACTCCCCTCTGGAAGCGCTTTCACTGCAAGCTGCAGATTCCCTCCTAACAGCAAGCTTTAGGATAGGGTACTGAATTGTAACTTACTTTCGCCTAATAATGCGATTTTGGCAAAGAGAGTATCTCCCGCAGGGAAGCTGCTACCATCAAATGTTTGCCCTCATTAGACTCCCCTCTGGAAGCGCTTTCACTGCAAGCTGCAGATTCCCTCCTAACAGCAAGCTTTAGGATAGGGTACTGAATTGTTACTTACTTTCGCCTAATAATGCGATTTTGGCAAAGAGACTATCTCCCGCAGGGAAGCTGCTACCATCAAATGTTTGCCCTCATTAGACTCCCCTCTGGAAGCGCTTTCACTGCAAGCTGCAGATTCCCTCCTAACAGCAAGCTTTAGGATAGGGTACTGAATTGTAACTTACTTTCGCCTAATAATGCGATTTTGGCAAAGAGAGTATCTCCCGCAGGGAAGCTGCTACCATCAAATGTTTGCCCTCATTAGACTCCCCTCTGGAAGCGCTTTCACTGCAAGCTGCAGATTCCCTCCTAACAGCAAGCTTTAGGATAGGGTACTGAATTGTAACTTACTTTCGCCTAATAATGCGATTTTGGCAAAGAGAGTATCTCCCGCAGGGAAGCTGCTACCATCAAATGTTTGCCCTCATTAGACTCCCCTCTGGAAGCGCTTTCACTGCAAGCTGCAGATTCCCTCCTAACAGCAAGCTTTAGGATAGGGTACTGAATTGTATCTTACTTTCGCCTAATAATGCGATTTTGGCAAAGAGAATATCTCCCGCAGGGAAGCTGCTACCATCAAATGTTTGCCCTCATTAGACTCCCCTCTGGAAGCGCTTTCACTGCAAGCTGCAGATTCCCTCCTAACAGCAAGCTTTAGGATAGGGTACTGAATTGTAACTTACTTTCGCCTAATAATGCGATTTTGGCAAAGAGAGTATCTCCCGCAGGGAAGCTGCTACCATCAAATGTTTGCCCTCCTTAGACTCCCCTGTGGAAGCGCTTTCACTGCAAGCTGCAGATTCCCTTCTAACAGCAAGCTTTAGGATAGGGTACTGAATTGTTACTTACTTTCGCCTAATAATGCGATTTTGGCAAAGAGAGTATCTCCCGCAGGGAAGCTGCTACCATCAAATGTTTGCCCTCATTAGACTCCCCTCTGGAAGCGCTTTCACTGCAAGCTGCAGATTCCCTCCTAACAGCAAGCTTTAGGATAGTGTACTGAATTGTAACTTACTTTCGCCTAATAATGCGATTTTGGCAAAGAGAGTATCTCCCGCAGGGAAGCTGCTACCATCAAATGTTTGCCCTCATTAGACTCCCCTCTGGAAGCGCTTTCACTGCAAGCTGCAGATTCCCTCCTAACAGCAAGCTTTAGGATAGGGTACTGAATTGTAACTTACTTTCGCCTAATAATGCGATTTTGGCAAAGAGACTATCTCCCGCAGGGAAGCTGCTACCATCAAATGTTTGCCCTCATTAGACTCCCCTCTGGAAGCGCTTTCACTGCAAGCTGCAGATTCCCTCCTAACAGCAAGCTTTAGGATAGGGTACTGAATTGTATCTTACTTTCGCCTAATAATGCGATTTTGGCAAAGAGAATATCTCCCGCAGGGAAGCTGCTACGATCAAATATTTGCCCTCATTAGACTCCCCTCTGGAAGCGCTTTCACTGCAAGCTGCAGATTCCCTCCTAACAGCAAGCTTTAGGATAGGGTACTGAATTGTAACTTACTTTCGCCTAATAATGCGATTTTGGCAAAGAGAGTATCTCCCGCAGGGAAGCTGCTACCATCAAATGTTTGCCCTCCTTAGACTCCCCTCTGGAAGCGCTTTCACTGCAAGCTGCAGATTCCCTCCTAACAGCAAGCTTTAGGATAGGGTACTGAATTGTAACTTAACTGCGGCTAATAAGGCGATTTTGGCAAAGAGAGTATCTCCCACAGGGAAGCTGCTACCATCAAATGTTTGCCCTCATTAGACTCCCCTCTGGAAGCGCTTTCACTGCAAGCTGCAGATTCCCTCCTAACAGCAAGCTTTAGGATAGGGTACTGAATTGTTACTTACTTTCGCCTAATAATGCGATTTTAGCAAAGAGAGTATCTCCCGCAGGGAAGCTGCTACCATCAAATGTTTGCCCTCATTAGACTCCCCTCTGGAAGCGCTTTCACTGCAAGCTGCAGATTCCCTCCTAACAGCAAGCTTTAGGATAGGGTACTGAATTGTAACTTACTTTCGCCTAATAATGCGATTTTGGCAAAGAGAGTATCTCCCGCAGGGAAGCTGCTACCATCAAATGTTTGCCCTCATTAGACTCCCCTCTGGAAGCGCTTTCACTGCAAGCTGCAGATTCCCTCCTAACAGCAAGCTTTAGGATAGGGTACTGAATTCTAACTTACTTTCGCCTAATAAAGCGATTTTGGCAAAGAGAGTATCTCCCGCAGGGAAGCTGCTACCATCAAATGTTTGCCCTCATTAGACTCCCCTCTGGAAGCGCTTTCACTGCAAGCTGCAGATTCCCTCCTAACAGCAAGCTTTAGGATAGGGTACTGAATTGTAACTTACTTTCGCCTAATAATGCGATTTTGGCAAAGAGAGTATCTCCCGCAGGGAAGCTGCTACCATCAAATGTTTGCCCTCATTAGACTCCCCTCTGGAAGCGCTTTCACTGCAAGCTGCAGATTCCCTCCTAACAGCAAGCTTTAGGATAGGGTACTGAATTGTTACTTACTTTCGCCTAATAATGCGATTTTGGCAAAGAGACTATCTCCCGCAGGGAAGCTGCTACCATCAAATGTTTGCCCTCATTAGACTCCCCTCTGGAAGCGCTTTCACTGCAAGCTGCAGATTCCCTCCTAACAGCAAGCTTTAGGATAGGGTACTGAATTGTAACTTACTTTCGCCTAATAATGCGATTTTGGCAAAGAGAGTATCTCCCGCAGGGAAGCTGCTACCATCAAATGTTTGCCCTCCTTAGACTCCCCTCTGGAAGCGCTTTCACTGCAAGCTGCAGATTCCCTCCTAACAGCAAGCTTTAGGATAGGGTACTGAATTGTAACTTACTTTCGCCTAATAATGCGATTTTGGCAAAGAGAGTATCTCCCGCAGGGAAGCTGCTACCATCAAATGTTTGCCCTCATTAGACTCCCCTCTGGAAGCGCTTTCACTGCAAGCTGCAGATTCCCTCCTAACAGCAAGCTTTAGGATAGGGTACTGAATTGTATCTTACTTTCCCCTAATAATGCGATTTTGGGAAAGAGAATATCTGCCGCAGGGAAGCTGCTACGATCAAATATTTGCCCTCATTAGACTCCCCTCTGGAAGCGCTTTCACTGCAAGCTGCAGATTCCCTCCTAACAGCAAGCTTTAGGATAGGGTACTGAATTGTAACTTAACTGAGGCTAATAAGGCGATTTTGGCAAAGAGAATATCTCCCGCAGGGAAGCTGCTACCATCAAATCTTTGCCCTCGTTAGACTCCCCTCCGGAAGCGCTTTCACTGCAAGCTGCAGATTCCCTCCTAACAGCAAGCTTTAGGATAGGGTACTGAATTGTAACTTACTTTCGCCTAATAATGCGATTTTAGCAAAGAGACTATCTCCCGCAGGGAAGCTGCTACCATCAAATGTTTGCCCTCCTTAGACTCCCCTCTGGAAGCGCTTTCACTGCAAGCTGCAGATTCCCTCCTAACAGCAAGCTTTAGGATAGGGTACTGAATTGTAACTTACTTTCGCCTAATAATGCGATTTTGGCAAAGAGAATATCTCCCGCAGGGAAGCTGCTACCATCAAATATTTGCCCTCATTAGACTCCCCTCTGGAAGCGCTTTCACTGCAAGCTGCAGATTCCCTCCTAACAGCAAGCTTTAGGATAGGGTACTGAATTGTAACTTAACTGAGGCTAATAAGGCGATTTTGGCAAAGAGAATATCTCCCGCAGGGAAGCTGCTACCATCAAATCTTTGCCATCGTTAGACTCCCCTCTTGAAGCGCTTTCACTGCAAGCTGCAGATTCCCTCCTAACAGCAAGCTTTAGGATAGGGTACTGAATTGTAACTTAACTGAGGCAAATAAGGCGATTTTGGCAAAGAGAATATCTCCCGCAGGGAAGCTGCTACCATCAAATGTTTGCCCTCATTAAACTCCCCTCTTGAAGCGCTTTCACTGCAAGCTGCAGATTCCCTCCTAACAGCAAGCTTTAGGATAGGGTACTGAATTGTAACTTACTTTCGCCTAATAATGCGATTTTGGCAAAGAGAGTATCTCCCACAGGGAAGCTGCTACCATCAAATGTTTGCCCTCCTTAGACTCCCCTCTGGAAGCGCTTTCACTGCAAGCTGCAGATTCCCTCCTAACAGCAAGCTTTAGGATAGGGTACTGAATTGTAACTTACTTTCGCCTAATAATGCGATTTTGGCAAAGAGAGTATCTCCCGCAGGGAAGCTGCTACCATCAAATGTTTGCCCTCCTTAGACTCCCCTCTGGAAGCGCTTTCACTGCAAGCTGCAGATTCCCTCCTAACAGCAAGCTTTAGGATAGGGTACTGAATTGTAACTTACTTTCGCCTAATAATGCGATTTTGGCAAAGAGAGTATCTCCCGCAGGGAAGCTGCTACCATCAAATGTTTGCCCTCATTAGACTCCCCTCTGGAAGCGCTTTCACTGCAAGCTGCAGATTCCCTCCTAACAGCAAGCTTTAGGATAGGGTACTGAATAGTTACTTACTTTCGCCTAATAATGCGATTTTAGCAAAGAGACTATCTCCCGCAGGGAAGCTGCTACCATCAAATGTTTGCCCTCATTAGACTCCCCTCTGGAAGCGCTTTCACTGCAAGCTGCAGATTCCCTCCTAACAGCAAGCTTTAGGATAGGGTACTGAATTGTAACTTACTTTCGCCTAATAATGCGATTTTGGCAAAGAGAGTATCTCCCGCAGGGAAGCTGCTACCATCAAATGTTTGCCCTCATTAGACTCCCCTCTGGAAGCGCTTTCACTGCAAGCTGCAGATTCCCTCCTAACAGCAAGCTTTAGGATAGGGTACTGAATTGTAACTTACTTTCGCCTAATAATGCGATTTTGGCAAAGAGAGTATCTCCCGCAGGGAAGCTGCTACCATCAAATGTTTGCCCTCATTAGACTCCCCTCTGGAAGCGCTTTCACTGCAAGCTGCAGATTCCCTCCTAACAGCAAGCTTTAGGATAGGGTACTGAATTCTAACTTACTTTCGCCTAATAATGCGATTTTGGCAAAGAGAGTATCTCCCGCAGGGAAGCTGCTACCATCAAATGTTTGCCCTCATTAGACTCCCCTCTGGAAGCGCTTTCACTGCAAGCTGCAGATTCCCTCCTAACAGCAAGCTTTAGGATAGGGTACTGAATTGTATCTTACTTTCCCCTAATAATGCGATTTTGGGAAAGAGAATATCTCCCGCAGGGAAGCTGCTACGATCAAATATTTGCCCTCATTAGACTCCCCTCTGGAAGCGCTTTCACTGCAAGCTGCAGATTCCCTCCTAACAGCAAGCTTTAGGATAGGGTACTGAATTGTAACTTAACTGAGGCTAATAAGGCGATTTTGGCAAAGAGAATATCTCCCGCAGGGAAGCTGCTACCATCAAATCTTTGCCCTCGTTAGACTCCCCTCCGGAAGCGCTTTCACTGCAAGCTGCAGATTCCCTCCTAACAGCAAGCTTTAGGATAGGGTACTGAATTGTAACTTACTTTCGCCTAATAATGCGATTTTAGCAAAGAGACTATCTCCCGCAGGGAAGCTGCTACCATCAAATGTTTGCCCTCCTTAGACTCCCCTCTGGAAGCGCTTTCACTGCAAGCTGCAGATTCCCTCCTAACAGCAAGCTTTAGGATAGGGTACTGAATTGTAACTTACTTTCGCCTAATAATGCGATTTTGGCAAAGAGAATATCTCCCGCAGGGAAGCTGCTACCATCAAATATTTGCCCTCATTAGACTCCCCTCTGGAAGCGCTTTCACTGCAAGCTGCAGATTCCCTCCTAACAGCAAGCTTTAGGATAGGGTACTGAATTGTAACTTAACTGAGGCTAATAAGGCGATTTTGGCAAAGAGAATATCTCCCGCAGGGAAGCTGCTACCATCAAATCTTTGCCATCGTTAGACTCCCCTCCGGAAGCGCTTTCACTGCAAGCTGCAGATTCCCTCCTAACAACAAGCTTTAGGATAGGGTACTGAATTGTAACTTAACTGAGGCAAATAAGGCGATTTTGGCAAAGAGAATATCTCCCGCAGGGAAGCTGCTACCATCAAATGTTTGCCCTCATTAAACTCCCCTCTGGAAGCGCTTTCACTGCAAGCTGCAGATTCCCTCCTAACAGCAAGCTTTAGGATAGGGTACTGAATTGTAACTTACTTTCGCCTAATAATGCGATTTTGGCAAAGAGAGTATCTCCCACAGGGAAGCTGCTACCATCAAATGTTTGCCCTCCTTAGACTCCCCTCTGGAAGCGCTTTCACTGCAAGCTGCAGATTCCCTCCTAACAGCAAGCTTTAGGATAGGGTACTGAATTGTAACTTACTTTCGCCTAATAATGCGATTTTGGCAAAGAGAGTATCTCCCGCAGGGAAGCTGCTACCATCAAATGTTTGCCCTCCTTAGACTCCCCTCTGGAAGCGCTTTCACTGCAAGCTGCAGATTCCCTCCTAACAGCAAGCTTTAGGATAGGGTACTGAATTGTAACTTACTTTCGCCTAATAATGCGATTTTGGCAAAGAGAGTATCTCCCGCAGGGAAGCTGCTACCATCAAATGTTTGCCCTCATTAGACTCCCCTCTGGAAGCGCTTTCACTGCAAGCTGCAGATTCCCTCCTAACAGCAAGCTTTAGGATAGGGTACTGAATTGTTACTTACTTTCGCCTAATAATGCGATTTTAGCAAAGAGACTATCTCCCGCAGGGAAGCTGCTACCATCAAATGTTTGCCCTCATTAGACTCCCCTCTGGAAGCGCTTTCACTGCAAGCTGCAGATTCCCTCCTAACAGCAAGCTTTAGGATAGGGTACTGAATTGTAACTTACTTTCGCCTAATAATGCGATTTTGGCAAAGAGAGTATCTCCCGCAGGGAAGCTGCTACCATCAAATGTTTGCCCTCATTAGACTCCCCTCTGGAAGCGCTTTCACTGCAAGCTGCAGATTCCCTCCTAACAGCAAGCTTTAGGATAGGGTACTGAATTGTAACTTACTTTCGCCTAATAATGCGATTTTGGCAAAGAGAGTATCTCCCGCAGGGAAGCTGCTACCATCAAATGTTTGCCCTCATTAGACTCCCCTCTGGAAGCGCTTTCACTGCAAGCTGCAGATTCCCTCCTAACAGCAAGCTTTAGGATAGGGTACTGAATTCTAACTTACTTTCGCCTAATAAAGCGATTTTGGCAAAGAGAGTATCTCCCGCAGGGAAGCTGCTACCATCAAATGTTTGCCCTCATTAGACTCCCCTCTGGAAGCGCTTTCACTGCAAGCTGCAGATTCCCTCCTAACAGCAAGCTTTAGGATAGGGTACTGAATTGTAACTTACTTTCGCCTAATAATGCGATTTTGGCAAAGAGAGTATCTCCCGCAGGGAAGCTGCTACCATCAAATGTTTGCCCTCATTAGACTCCCCTCTGGAAGCGCTTTCACTGCAAGCTGCAGATTCCCTCCTAACAGCAAGCTTTAGGATAGGGTACTGAATTGTTACTTACTTTCGCCTAATAATGCGATTTTGGCAAAGAGACTATCTCCCGCAGGGAAGCTGCTACCATCAAATGTTTGCCCTCATTAGACTCCCCTCTGGAAGCGCTTTCACTGCAAGCTGCAGATTCCCTCCTAACAGCAAGCTTTAGGATAGGGTACTGAATTGTAACTTACTTTCGCCTAATAATGCGATTTTGGCAAAGAGAGTATCTCCCGCAGGGAAGCTGCTACCATCAAATGTTTGCCCTCATTAGACTCCCCTCTGGAAGCGCTTTCACTGCAAGCTGCAGATTCCCTCCTAACAGCAAGCTTTAGGATAGGGTACTGAATTGTAACTTACTTTCGCCTAATAATGCGATTTTAGCAAAGAGACTATCTCCCGCAGGGAAGCTGCTACCATCAAATGTTTGCCCTCCTTAGACTCCCCTCTGGAAGCGCTTTCACTGCAAGCTGCAGATTCCCTCCTAACAGCAAGCTTTAGGATAGGGTACTGAATTGTAACTTACTTTCGCCTAATAATGCGATTTTGGCAAAGAGAGTATCTCCCGCAGGGAAGCTGCTACCATCAAATGTTTGCCCTCATTAGACTCCCCTCTGGAAGCGCTTTCACTGCAAGCTGCAGATTCCCTCCTAACAGCAAGCTTTAGGATAGGGTACTGAATTGTAACTTACTTTCGCCTAATAATGCGATTTTGGCAAAGAGAGTATCTCCCGCAGGGAAGCTGCTACCATCAAATGTTTGCCCTCATTAGACTCCCCTCTGGAAGCGCTTTCACTGCAAGCTGCAGATTCCCTCCTAACAGCAAGCTTTAGGATAGGGTACTGAATTCTAACTTACTTTCGCCTAATAAAGCGATTTTGGCAAAGAGAGTATCTCCCGCAGGGAAGCTGCTACCATCAAATGTTTGCCCTCATTAGACTCCCCTCTGGAAGCGCTTTCACTGCAAGCTGCAGATTCCCTCCTAACAGCAAGCTTTAGGATAGGGTACTGAATTGTAACTTACTTTCGCCTAATAATGCGATTTTGGCAAAGAGAGTATCTCCCGCAGGGAAGCTGCTACCATCAAATGTTTGCCCTCATTAGACTCCCCTCTGGAAGCGCTTTCACTGCAAGCTGCAGATTCCCTCCTAACAGCAAGCTTTAGGATAGGGTACTGAATTGTTACTTACTTTCGCCTAATAATGCGATTTTGGCAAAGAGACTATCTCCCGCAGGGAAGCTGCTACCATCAAATGTTTGCCCTCATTAGACTCCCCTCTGGAAGCGCTTTCACTGCAAGCTGCAGATTCCCTCCTAACAGCAAGCTTTAGGATAGGGTACTGAATTGTAACTTACTTTCGCCTAATAATGCGATTTTGGCAAAGAGAGTATCTCCCGCAGGGAAGCTGCTACCATCAAATGTTTGCCCTCATTAGACTCCCCTCTGGAAGCGCTTTCACTGCAAGCTGCAGATTCCCTCCTAACAGCAAGCTTTAGGATAGGGTACTGAATTGTAACTTACTTTCGCCTAATAATGCGATTTTGGCAAAGAGAGTATCTCCCGCAGGGAAGCTGCTACCATCAAATGTTTGCCCTCATTAGACTCCCCTCTGGAAGCGCTTTCACTGCAAGCTGCAGATTCCCTCCTAACAGCAAGCTTTAGGATAGGGTACTGAATTGTATCTTACTTTCGCCTAATAATGCGATTTTGGCAAAGAGAATATCTCCCGCAGGGAAGCTGCTACCATCAAATGTTTGCCCTCATTAGACTCCCCTCTGGAAGCGCTTTCACTGCAAGCTGCAGATTCCCTCCTAACAGCAAGCTTTAGGATAGGGTACTGAATTGTAACTTACTTTCGCCTAATAATGCGATTTTGGCAAAGAGAGTATCTCCCGCAGGGAAGCTGCTACCATCAAATGTTTGCCCTCCTTAGACTCCCCTGTGGAAGCGCTTTCACTGCAAGCTGCAGATTCCCTCCTAACAGCAAACTTTAGGATAGTGTACTGAATTGTAACTTACTTTCGCCTAATAATGCGATTTTGGCAAAGAGAGTATCTCCCGCAGGGAAGCTGCTACCATCAAATGTTTGCCCTCATTAGACTCCCCTCTGGAAGCGCTTTCACTGCAAGCTGCAGATTCCCTCCTAACAGCAAGCTTTAGGATAGGGTACTGAATTGTAACTTACTTTCGCCTAATAATGCGATTTTGGCAAAGAGACTATCTCCCGCAGGGAAGCTGCTACCATCAAATGTTTGCCCTCATTAGACTCCCCTCTGGAAGCGCTTTCACTGCAAGCTGCAGATTCCCTCCTAACAGCAAGCTTTAGGATAGGGTACTGAATTGTATCTTACTTTCGCCTAATAATGCGATTTTGGCAAAGAGAATATCTCCCGCAGGGAAGCTGCTACGATCAAATATTTGCCCTCATTAGACTCCCCTCTGGAAGCGCTTTCACTGCAAGCTGCAGATTCCCTCCTAACAGCAAGCTTTAGGATAGGGTACTGAATTGTAACTTACTTTCGCCTAATAATGCGATTTTGGCAAAGAGAGTATCTCCCGCAGGGAAGCTGCTACCATCAAATGTTTGCCCTCCTTAGACTCCCCTCTGGAAGCGCTTTCACTGCAAGCTGCAGATTCCCTCCTAACAGCAAGCTTTAGGATAGGGTACTGAATTGTATCTTACTTTCGCCTAATAATGCGATTTTGGCAAAGAGAGTATCTCCCGCAGGGAAGCTGCTACCATCAAATATTTGCCCTCATTAGACTCCCCTCTGGAAGCGCTTTCACTGCAAGCTGCAGATTCCCTCCTAACAGCAAACTTTAGGATAGGGTACTGAATTGTAACTTACTTTCGCCTAATAAGGCGATTTTGTCAAAGAGAGTATCTCCTGCAGGGAAGCTGCTACCATCAAATCTTTGCCCTCGTTAGACTCCCCTCCGGAAGCGCTTTCTCTGCAAGCTGCAGATTCCCTCCTAACAGCAAGCTTTAGGATAGGGTACTGAATTGTAACTTTCTTTCGCCTAATAAAGCGATATTGGCAAAGAGAATATCTCCCGCAGGGAAGCTGCTACCATCAAATATTTGCCCTCATTAGACTCCCCTCTGGAAGCGCTTTCACTGCAAGCTGCAGATTCCCTCCTAACAGCAAGCTTTAGGATAGGGTACTGAATTGTAACTTACTTTCGCCTAATAATGCGATTTTGGCAAAGAGAGTATCTCCCGCAGGGAAGCTGCTACCATCAAATGTTTGCCCTCATTAGACTCCCCTCTGGAAGCGCTTTCACTGCAAGCTGCAGATTCCCTCCTAACAGTAAGCTTTAGGATAGGGTACTGAATTGTCTCTTACTTTCGCCTAATAATGCGATTTTGGCAAAGAGACTATCTCCCGCAGGGAAGCTGCTACGATCAAATGTTTGCCCTCATTAGTCTCCCCTCTGGAAGCGCTTTCACTGCAAGCTGCAGATGCCCTCCTAACAGCAAGCTTTAGGATAGGGTACTGAATTGTAACTTAACTGAGGCTAATAAGGCGATTTTGGCAAAGAGAATATCTCCCGCAGGGAAGCTGCTACCATCAAATATTTGCCCTCATTAGACTCCCCTCTGGAAGCGCTTTCACTGCAAGCTGCAGATTCCCTCCTAACAGCAAGCTTTAGGATAGGGTACTGAATTGTAACTTACTTTCGACTAATAATGCGATTTTGGCAAAGAGAGTATCTCCCGCAGGGAAGCTGCTACCATCAAATGTTTGCCTTCATTAGACTCCCCTCTGGAAGCGCTTTCACTGCAAGCTTCAGATTCCCTCCTAACAGCAAGCTTTAGGATAGGGTACTGAATTGTAACTTTCTTTCGCCTAATAATGCGATTTTGGCAAAGAGAGTATCTCCCGCAGGGAAGCTGCTACCATCAAATGTTTGCCCTCATTAGACTCCCCTCTGGAAGCGCTTTCACTGCAAGCTGCAGATTCCCTCCTAACAGCAAGCTTTAGGATAGGGTACTGAATTGTTACTTACTTTCGCCTAATAAAGCGATTTTGGCAAAGAGAGTATCTCCCGCAGGGAAGCTGCTACCATCAAATGTTTGCCCTCATTAGACTCCCCTCTGGAAGCGCTTTCACTGCAAGCTGCAGATTCCCTCCTAACAGCAAGCTTTAGGATAGGGTACTGAATTGTAACTTACTTTCGCCTAATAATGCGATTTTGGCAAAGAGAGTATCTCCCACAGGGAAGCTGCTACCATCAAATGTTTGCCCTCATTAGACTCCCCTCTGGAAGCGCTTTCACTGCAAGCTGCAGATTCCCTCCTAACAGCAAGCTTTAGGATAGGGTACTGAATTGTTACTTACTTTCGCCTAATAATGCGATTTTAGCAAAGAGACTATCTCCCGCAGGGAAGCTGCTACCATCAAATGTTTGCCCTCATTAGACTCCCCTCTGGAAGCGCTTTCACTGCAAGCTGCAGATTCCCTCCTAACAGCAAGCTTTAGGATAGGGTACTGAATTGTAACTTACTTTCGACTAATAATGCGATTTTGGCAAAGAGAGTATCTCCCGCAGGGAAGCTGCTACCATCAAATGTTTGCCCTCATTAGACTCCCCTCTGGAAGCGCTTTCACTGCAAGCTGCAGATTCCCTCCTAACAGCAAGCTTTAGGATAGGGTACTGAATTGTAACTTACTTTCGCCTAATAATGCGATTTTGGCAAAGAGAGTATCTCCCGCAGGGAAGCTGCTACCATCAAATGTTTGCCCTCCTTAGACTCCCCTCTGGAAGCGCTTTCACTGCAAGCTGCAGATTCCCTCCTAACAGCAAGCTTTAGGATAGGGTACTGAATTGTAACTTACTTTCGCCTAATAATGCGATTTTGGCAAAGAGACTATCTCCCGCAGGGAAGCTGCTACCATCAAATGTTTGCCCTCCTTAGACTCCCCTCTGGAAGCGCTTTCACTGCAAGCTGCAGATTCCCTCCTAACAGCAAGCTTTAGGATAGGGTACTGAATTGTATCTTACTTTCGCCTAATAATGCGATTTTGGCAAAGAGAATATCTCCCGCAGGGAAGCTGCTACGATCAAATATTTGCCCTCCTTAGACTCCCCTCTGGAAGCGCTTTCACTGCAAGCTGCAGATTCCCTCCTAACAGCAAGCTTTAGGATAGGGTACTGAATTGTAACTTACTTTCGCCTAATAATGCGATTTTGTCAAAGAGAATATCTCCCGCAGGGAAGCTGCTACCATCAAATGTTTGCCCTCATTAAACTCCCTCTGGAAGCGCTTTCACTGCAAGCTGCAGATTCCCTCCTAACAGCAAGCTTTAGGATAGGGTACTGAATTCTAACTTAACTGAGGCTAATAATGCGATTTTGGCAAACAGAGTATCTCCCGCAGGGAAGCTGCTACCATCAAATGTTTGCCCTCATTAAACTCCCTTTGGAAGCGCTTTCACTGCAAGCTGCAGATTCCCTCCTAACAGCAAGCTTTAGGATAGGGTACTGAATTGTATCTTACTTTCGCCTAATAATGCGATTTTGGCAAAGAGAATATCTCCCGCAGGGAAGCTGCTACGATCAAATATTTGCCCTCATTAGACTCCCCTCTGGAAGCGCTTTCACTGCAAGCTGCAGATGCCCTCCTAACAGCAAGCTTTAGGATAGGGTACTGAATTCTAACTTAACTGAGGCTAATAAGGCGATTTTGGCAAAGAGAATATCTCCCGCAGGGAAGCTGCTACCATCAAATGTTTGCCATCGTTAGACTCCCCTCCGGAAGCGCTTTCACTGCAAGCTGCAGATTCCCTCCTAACAACAAGCTTTAGGATAGGGTACTGAATTGTAACTTACTTTCGCCTAATAATGCGATTTTGGCAAAGAGAGTATCTCCCGCAGGGAAGCTGCTACCATCAAATGTTTGCCCTCATTAGACTCCCCTCTGGAAGCGCTTTCACTGCAAGCTGCAGATTCCCTCCTAACAGCAAGCTTTAGGATAGGGTACTGAATTGTTACTTACTTTCGCCTAATAATGCGATTTTAGCAAATAGACTATCTCCCGCAGGGAAGCTGCTACCATCAAATGTTTGCCCTCATTAGACTCCCCTCTGGAAGCGCTTTCACTGCAAGCTGCAGATTCCCTCCTAACAGCAAGCTTTAGGATAGGGTACTGAATTGTAACTTACTTTCGCCTAATAATGCGATTTTGGCAAAGAGAGTATCTCCCGCAGGGAAGCTGCTACCATCAAATGTTTGCCCTCATTAGACTCCCCTCTGGAAGCGCTTTCACTGCAAGCTGCAGATTCCCTCCTAACAGCAAGCTTTAGGATAGGGTACTGAATTGTATCTTACTTTCGCCTAATAATGCGATTTTGGCAAAGAGAATATCTCCCGCAGGGAAGCTGCTACGATCAAATATTTGCCCTCATTAGACTCCCCTCTGGAAGCGCTTTCACTGCAAGCTGCAGATGCCCTCCTAACAGCAAGCTTTAGGATAGGGTACTGAATTGTTACTTACTTTCGCCTAATAAAGCGATTTTAGCAAAGAGACTATCTCCCGCAGGGAAGCTGCTACCATCAAATGTTTGCCCTCATTAGACTCCCCTCTGGAAGCGCTTTCACTGCAAGCTGCAGATTCCCTCCTAACAGCAAGCTTTAGGATAGGGTACTGAATTGTAACTTACTTTCGCCTAATAATGCGATTTTGGCAAAGAGAGTATCTCCCGCAGGGAAGCTGCTACCATCAAATGTTTGCCCTCCTTAGACTCCCCTCTGGAAGCGCTTTCACTGCAAGCTGCAGATTCCCTCCTAACAGCAAACTTTAGGATAGGGTACTGAATTGTAACTTACTTTCGCCTAATAATGCGATTTTGGCAAAGAGAGTATCTCCCGCAGGGAAGCTGCTACCATCAAATGTTTGCCCTCATTAGACTCCCCTCTGGAAGCGCTTTCACTGCAAGCTGCAGATTCCCTCCTAACAGCAAGCTTTAGGATAGGGTACTGAATTCTAACTTACTTTCGCCTAATAAAGCGATTTTGGCAAAGAGAGTATCTCCCGCAGGGAAGCTGCTACCATCAAATGTTTGCCCTCATTAGACTCCCCTCTGGAAGCGCTTTCACTGCAAGCTGCAGATTCCCTCCTAACAGCAAGCTTTAGGATAGGGTACTGAATTGTAACTTACTTTCGCCTAATAAAGCGATTTTGGCAAAGAGAGTATCTCCCGCAGGGAAGCTGCTACCATCAAATGTTTGCCCTCATTAGACTCCCCTCTCGAAGCGCTTTCACTGCAAGCTGCAGATTCCCTCCTAACAGCAAGCTTTAGGATAGGGTACTGAATTGTATCTTACTTTCGCCTAATAATGCGATTTTGGCAAAGAGAATATCTCCCGCAGGGAAGCTGCTACGATCAAATATTTGCCCTCATTAGACTCCCCTCTGGAAGCGCTTTCACTGCAAGCTGCAGATGCCCTCCTAACAGCAAGCTTTAGGATAGGGTACTGAATTGTAACTTAACTGAGGCTAATAAGGCGATTTTGGCAAAGAGAATATCTCCCGCAGGGAAGCTGCTACCATCAAATGTTTGCCCTCATTAGACTCCCCTCTGGAAGCGCTTTCACTGCAAGCTGCAGATTCCCTCCTAACAGCAAGCTTTAGGATAGGGTACTGAATTGTTACTTACTTTCGCCTAATAATGCGATTTTAGCAAAGAGACTATCTCCCGCAGGGAAGCTGCTACCATCAAATGTTTGCCCTCATTAGACTCCCCTCTAGAAGCGCTTTCACTGCAAGCTGCAGATTCCCTCCTAACAGCAAGCTTTAGGATAGGGTACTGAATTGTAACTTACTTTCGCCTAATAATGCGATTTTGGCAAAGAGAGTATCTCCCGCAGGGAAGCTGCTACCATCAAATGTTTGCCCTCATTAGACTCCCCTCTGGAAGCGCTTTCTCTGCAAGCTGCAGATTCCCTCCTAACAGCTAGCTTTACGATAGGGTACTGAATTGTATCTTAACTGCGGCTAAAAAGGTGATTTTGGAAAAGAGAATATCTCCCGCAGGGAAGCTGCTACCATCAAATGTTTGCCCTCATTAGACTCCCCTCTGGAAGCGCTTTCACTGCAAGCTGCAGATTCCCTCCTAACAGCAAGCTTTCGGATAGGGTACTGAATTCTAACTTACTTTCGCCTAATAAAGCGATTTTGGCAAAGAGAGTATCTCCCGCAGGGAAGCTGCTACCATCAAATGTTTGCCCTCATTAGACTCCCCTCTGGAAGCGCTTTCACTGCAAGCTGCAGATTCCCTCCTAACAGCAAGCTTTAGGATAGGGTACTGAATTGTAACTTACTTTCGACTAATAATGCGATTTTGGCAAAGAGAGTATCTCCCGCAGGGAAGCTGCTACCATCAAATGTTTGCCCTCATTAGACTCCCCTCTCGAAGCGCTTTCACTGCAAGCTGCAGATTCCCTCCTAACAGCAAGCTTTAGGATAGGGTACTGAATTGTATCTTACTTTCGCCTAATAATGCGATTTTGGCAAAGAGAATATCTCCCGCAGGGAAGCTGCTACGATCAAATATTTGCCCTCATTAGACTCCCCTCTGGAAGCGCTTTCACTGCAAGCTGCAGATGCCCTCCTAACAGCAAGCTTTAGGATAGGGTACTGAATTGTTACTTACTTTCGCCTAATAAAGCGATTTTAGCAAAGAGACTATCTCCCGCAGGGAAGCTGCTACCATCAAATGTTTGCCCTCATTAGACTCCCCTCTGGAAGCGCTTTCACTGCAAGCTGCAGATTCCCTCCTAACAGCAAGCTTTAGGATAGGGTACTGAATTGTAACTTACTTTCGCCTAATAATGCGATTTTGGCAAAGAGAGTATCTCCCGCAGGGAAGCTGCTACCATCAAATGTTTGCCCTCATTAGACTCCCCTCTGGAAGCGCTTTCACTGCAAGCTGCAGATTCCCTCCTAACAGCAAACTTTAGGATAGGGTACTGAATTGTAACTTACTTTCGCCTAATAATGCGATTTTGGCAAAGAGAGTATCTCCCGCAGGGAAGCTGCTACCATCAAATGTTTGCCCTCATTAGACTCCCCTCTGGAAGCGCTTTCACTGCAAGCTGCAGATTCCCTCCTAACAGCAAGCTTTAGGATAGGGTACTGAATTCTAACTTACTTTCGCCTAATAAAGCGATTTTGGCAAAGAGAGTATCTCCCGCAGGGAAGCTGCTACCATCAAATGTTTGCCCTCATTAGACTCCCCTCTGGAAGCGCTTTCACTGCAAGCTGCAGATTCCCTCCTAACAGCAAGCTTTAGGATAGGGTACTGAATTGTAACTTACTTTCGCCTAATAAAGCGATTTTGGCAAAGAGAGTATCTCCCGCAGGGAAGCTGCTACCATCAAATGTTTGCCCTCATTAGACTCCCCTCTCGAAGCGCTTTCACTGCAAGCTGCAGATTCCCTCCTAACAGCAAGCTTTAGGATAGGGTACTGAATTGTATCTTACTTTCGCCTAATAATGCGATTTTGGCAAAGAGAATATCTCCCGCAGGGAAGCTGCTACGATCAAATATTTGCCCTCATTAGACTCCCCTCTGGAAGCGCTTTCACTGCAAGCTGCAGATGCCCTCCTAACAGCAAGCTTTAGGATAGGGTACTGAATTGTAACTTAACTGAGGCTAATAAGGCGATTTTGGCAAAGAGAATATCTCCCGCAGGGAAGCTGCTACCATCAAATGTTTGCCCTCATTAGACTCCCCTCTGGAAGCGCTTTCACTGCAAGCTGCAGATTCCCTCCTAACAGCAAGCTTTAGGATAGGGTACTGAATTGTTACTTACTTTCGCCTAATAATGCGATTTTAGCAAAGAGACTATCTCCCGCAGGGAAGCTGCTACCATCAAATGTTTGCCCTCATTAGACTCCCCTCTAGAAGCGCTTTCACTGCAAGCTGCAGATTCCCTCCTAACAGCAAGCTTTAGGATAGGGTACTGAATTGTAACTTACTTTCGCCTAATAATGCGATTTTGGCAAAGAGAGTATCTCCCGCAGGGAAGCTGCTACCATCAAATGTTTGCCCTCATTAGACTCCCCTCTGGAAGCGCTTTCACTGCAAGCTGCAGATTCCCTCCTAACAGCAAACTTTAGGATAGGGTACTGAATTGTAACTTACTTTCGCCTAATAATGCGATTTTGGCAAAGAGACTATCTCCCGCAGGGAAGCTGCTACCATCAAATGTTTGCCCTCATTAGACTCCCCTCTGGAAGCGCTTTCACTGCAAGCTGCAGATTCCCTCCTAACAGCAAGCTTTCGGATAGGGTACTGAATTCTAACTTACTTTCGCCTAATAATGCGATTTTGGCAAAGAGAGTATCTCCCGCAGGGAAGCTGCTACCATCAAATGTTTGCCCTCATTAGACTCCCCTCTGGAAGCGCTTTCACTGCAAGCTGCAGATTCCCTCCTAACAGCAAGCTTTAGGATAGGGTACTGAATTGTAACTTACTTTCGCCTAATAATGCGATTTTGGCAAAGAGAGTATCTCCCGCAGGGAAGCTGCTACCATCAAATGTTTGCCCTCATTAGACTCCCCTCTGGAAGCGCTTTCACTGCAAGCTGCAGATTCCCTTCTAACAGCAAGCTTTAGGATAGGGTACTGAATTGTAACTTACTTTCGCCTAATAATGCGATTTTGGCAAAGAGAGTATCTCCCGCAGGGAAGCTGCTACCATCAAATGTTTGCCCTCATTAGACTCCCCTCTGGAAGCGCTTTCACTGCAAGCTGCAGATTCCCTCCTAACAGCAAGCTTTAGGATAGGGTACTGAATTGTAACTTACTTTCGCCTAATAATGCGATTTTTGCAAAGAGACTATCTCCCGCAGGGAAGCTGCTACCATCAAATGTTTGCCCTCATTAGACTCCCCTCTGGAAGCGCTTTCACTGCAAGCTGCAGATTCCCTCCTAACAGCAAGCTTTAGGATAGGGTACTGAATTGTATCTTACTTTCGCCTAATAATGCGATTTTGGCAAAGAGAATATCTCCCGCAGGGAAGCTGCTACGATCAAATATTTGCCCTCATTAGACTCCCCTCTGGAAGCGCTTTCACTGCAAGCTGCAGATGCCCTCCTAACAGCAAGCTTTAGGATAGGGTACTGAATTGTAACTTAACTGAGGCTAATAAGGCGATTTTGGCAAAGAGAATATCTCCCGCAGGGAAGCTGCTACCATCAAATGTTTGCCCTCATTAGACTCCCCTCTGGAAGCGCTTTCACTGCAAGCTGCAGATTCCCTCCTAACAGCAAGCTTTAGGATAGGGTACTGAATTGTAACTTACTTTCGCCTAATAATGCGATTTTGGCAAAGAGACTATCTCCCGCAGGGAAGCTGCTACCATCAAATGTTTGCCCTCATTAGACTCCCCTCTGGAAGCGCTTTCACTGCAAGCTGCAGATTCCCTCCTAACAGCAAGCTTTAGGATAGGGTACTGAATTGTATCTTACTTTCGCCTAATAATGCGATTTTGGCAAAGAGAATATCTCCCGCAGGGAAGCTGCTACGATCAAATATTTGCCCTCATTAGACTCCCCTCTGGAAGCGCTTTCACTGCAAGCTGCAGATGCCCTCCTAACAGCAAGCTTTAGGATAGGGTACTGAATTGTAACTTAACTGAGGCTAATAAGGCGATTTTGGCAAAGAGAATATCTCCCGCAGGGAAGCTGCTACCATCAAATCTTTGCCCTCGTTAGACTCCCCTCCGGAAGCGCTTTCACTGCAAGCTGCAGATTCCCTCCTAACAGCAAGCTTTAGGATAGGGTACTGAATTGTAACTTACTTTCGCCTAATAATGCGATTTTAGCAAAGAGACTATCTCCCGCAGGGAAGCTGCTACCATCAAATGTTTGCCCTCATTAGACTCCCCTCTGGAAGCGCTTTCACTGCAAGCTGCAGATTCCCTCCTAACAGCAAGCTTTAGGATAGGGTACTGAATTGTAACTTAACTGAGGCTAATAAGGCGATTTTGGCAAAGAGAATATCTCCCGCAGGGAAGCTGCTACCATCAAATCTTTGCCCTCGTTAGACTCCCCTCCGGAAGCGCTTTCACTGCAAGCTGCAGATTCCCTCCTAACAGCAAGCTTTAGGATAGGGTACTGAATTGTAACTTACTTTCGCCTAATAAAGCGATTTTGGCAAAGAGAGTATCTCCCGCAGGGAAGCTGCTACCATCAAATCTTTGCCCTCATTAGACTCCCCTCTGGAAGCGCTTTCACTGCAAGCTGCAGATTCCCTCCTAACAGCAAGCTTTAGGATAGGGTACTGAATTGTAACTTACTTTCGCCTAATAATGCGATTTTGGCAAAGAGAGTATCTCCCGCAGGGAAGCTGCTACCATCAAATGTTTGCCCTCCTTAGACTCCCCTCTGGAAGCGCTTTCACTGCAAGCTGCAGATTCCCTCCTAACAGCAAGCTTTAGGATAGGGTACAGAATTGTAACTTACTTTCGCCTAATAATGCGATTTTGGCAAAGGGAGTATCTCCCACAGGGAAGCTGCTACCATCAAATGTTTGCCCTCATTAGACTCCCCTCTGGAAGCGCTTTCACTGCAAGCTGCAGATTCCCTTCTAACAGCAAGCTTTAGGATAGGGTACTGAATTGTTACTTACTTTCGCCTAATAATGCGATTTTAGCAAAGAGACTATCTCCCGCAGGGAAGCTGCTACCATCAAATGTTTGCCCTCATTAGACTCCCCTCTGGAAGCGCTTTCACTGCAAGCTGCAGATTCCCTCCTAACAGCAAGCTTTAGGATAGGGTACAGAATTGTAACTTACTATCGCCTAATAATGCGATTTTGGCAAAGAGAGTATCTCCCGCAGGGAAGCTGCTACCATCAAATGTTTGCCCTCATTAGACTCCCCTCTGGAAGCGCTTTCACTGCAAGCTGCAGATTCCCTCCTAACAGCAAGCTTTAGGATAGGGTACTGAATTGTAACTTACTTTCGCCTAATAATGCGATTTTGGCAAAGAGACTATCTCCCGCAGGGAAGCTGCTACCATCAAATGTTTGCCCTCATTAGACTCCCCTCTGGAAGCGCTTTCACTGCAAGCTGCAGATTCCCTCCTAACAGCAAGCTTTAGGATAGGGTACTGAATTGTAACTTACTTTCGCCTAATAATGCGATTTTGGCAAAGAGAATATCTCCCGCAGGGAAGCTGCTACCATCAAATATTTGCCCTTATTAGACTCCCCTCTGGAAGCGCTTTCACTGCAAGCTGCAGATTCCCTCCTAACAGCAAGCTTTAGGATAGGGTACTGAATTGTAACTTAACTGAGGCTAATAAGGCGATTTTGGCAAAGAGAATATCTCCCGCAGGGAAGCTGCTACCATCAAATCTTTGCCCTCGTTAGACTCCCCTCCGGAAGCGCTTTCACTGCAAGCTGCAGATTCCCTCCTAACAGCAAGCTTTAGGATAGGGTACTGAATTGTAACTTACTTTCGCCTAATAAAGCGATTTTGGCAAAGAGAGTATCTCCCGCAGGGAAGCTGCTACCATCAAATGTTTGCCCTCCTTAGACTCCCCTCTGGAAGCGCTTTCACTGCAAGCTACAGATTCCCTCCTAACAGCAAGCTTTAGGATAGGGTACTGAATTGTAACTTACTTTCGCCTAAAAATGCGATTTTGGCAAAGAGAATATCTCCCGCAGGGAAGCTGCTACCATCAAATATTTGCCCTCATTAGACTCCCCTCTGGAAGCGCTTTCACTGCAAGCTGCAGATTCCCTCCTAACAGCAAGCTTTAGGATAGGGTACTGAATTGTATCTTACTTTCGCCTAATAATGCGATTTTGGCAAAGAGAATATCTCCCGCAGGGAAGCTGCTACGATCAAATATTTGCCCTCATTAGACTCCCCTCTGGAAGCGCTTTCACTGCAAGCTGCAGATGCCCTCCTAACAACAAGATTTAGGATAGGGTACTGAATTGTAACTTAACTGAGGCTAATAAGGCGATTTTGGCAAAGAGAATATCTCCCGCAGGGAAGCTGCTACCATCAAATGTTTGCCCTCATTAAACTCCCCTCTGGAAGCGCTTTCACTGCAAGCTGCAGATGCCCTCCTAACAGCAAGCTTTAGGATAGGGTACTGAATTGTATCTTACTTTCGCCTAATAATGCGATTTTGGCAAAGAGAATATCTCCCGCAGGGAAGCTGCTACCATCAAATCTTTGCCCTCGTTAGACTCCCCTCCGGAAGCGCTTTCACTGCAAGCTGCAGATTCCCTCCTAACAGCAAGCTTTAGGATAGGGTACTGAATTGTAACTTACTTTCGCCTAATAATGCGATTTTGGCAAAGAGAGTATCTCCCGCAGGGAAGCTGCTACCATCAAATGTTTGCCCTCATTAGACTCCCCTCTGGAAGCGCTTTCACTGCAAGCTGCAGATTCCCTCCTAACAGCAAGCTTTAGGATAGGGTACTGAATTGTTACTTACTTTCGCCTAATAATGCGATTTTAGCAAATAGACTATCTCCCGCAGGGAAGCTGCTACCATCAAATGTTTGCCCTCATTAGACTCCCCTCTGGAAGCGCTTTCACTGCAAGCTGCAGATGCCCTCCTAACAGCAAGCTTTAGGATAGGGTACTGAATTGTAACTTACTTTCGCCTAATAATGCGATTTTGGCAAAGAGAGTATCTCCCGCAGGGAAGCTGCTACCATCAAATGTTTGCCCTCATTAGACTCCCCTCTCGAAGCGCTTTCACTGCAAGCTGCAGATTCCCTCCTAACAGCAAGCTTTAGGATAGGGTACTGAATTGTATCTTACTTTCGCCTAATAATGCGATTTTGGCAAAGAGAATATCTCCCGCAGGGAAGCTGCTACGATCAAATATTTGCCCTCATTAGACTCCCCTCTGGAAGCGCTTTCACTGCAAGCTGCAGATGCCCTCCTAACAGCAAGCTTTAGGATAGGGTACTGAATTGTAACTTAACTGAGGCTAATAAGGCGATTTTGGCAAAGAGAATATCTCCCGCAGGGAAGCTGCTACCATCAAATGTTTGCCCTCATTAGACTCCCCTCTGGAAGCGCTTTCACTGCAAGCTGCAGATTCCCTCCTAACAGCAAGCTTTAGGATAGGGTACTGAATTGTTACTTACTTTCGCCTAATAAAGCGATTTTAGCAAAGAGACTATCTCCCGCAGGGAAGCTGCTACCATCAAATGTTTGCCCTCATTAGACTCCCCTCTGGAAGCGCTTTCACTGCAAGCTGCAGATTCCCTCCTAACAGCAAGCTTTAGGATAGGGTACTGAATTGTAACTTACTTTCGCCTAATAAAGCGATTTTGGCAAAGAGAGTATCTCCCGCAGGGAAGCTGCTACCATCAAATGTTTGCCCTCATTAGACTCCCCTCTGGAAGCGCTTTCACTGCAAGCTGCAGATTCCCTCCTAACAGCAAACTTTAGGATAGGGTACTGAATTGTAACTTACTTTCGCCTAATAATGCGATTTTGGCAAAGAGAGTATCTCCCGCAGGGAAGCTGCTACCATCAAATGTTTGCCCTCATTAGACTCCCCTCTGGAAGCGCTTTCACTGCAAGCTGCAGATTCCCTCCTAACAGCAAGCTTTAGGATAGGGTACTGAATTCTAACTTACTTTCGCCTAATAAAGCGATTTTGGCAAAGAGAGTATCTCCCGCAGGGAAGCTGCTACGATCAAATATTTGCCCTCATTAGACTCCCCTCTGGAAGCGCTTTCACTGCAAGCTGCAGATGCCCTCCTAACAGCAAGCTTTAGGATAGGGTACTGAATTGTAACTTAACTGAGGCTAATAAGGCGATTTTGGCAAAGAGAATATCTCCCGCAGGGAAGCTGCTACCATCAAATGTTTGCCCTCATTAGACTCCCCTCTGGAAGCGCTTTCACTGCAAGCTGCAGATTCCCTCCTAACAGCAAGCTTTAGGATAGGGTACTGAATTGTTACTTACTTTCGCCTAATAAAGCGATTTTAGCAAAGAGACTATCTCCCGCAGGGAAGCTGCTACCATCAAATGTTTGCCCTCATTAGACTCCCCTCTGGAAGCGCTTTCACTGCAAGCTGCAGATTCCCTCCTAACAGCAAGCTTTAGGATAGGGTACTGAATTGTAACTTACTTTCGCCTAATAAAGCGATTTTGGCAAAGAGAGTATCTCCCGCAGGGAAGCTGCTACCATCAAATGTTTGCCCTCATTAGACTCCCCTCTGGAAGCGCTTTCACTGCAAGCTGCAGATTCCCTCCTAACAGCAAGCTTTAGGATAGGGTACTGAATTGTAACTTACTTTCGCCTAATAAAGCGATTTTGGCAAAGAGAGTATCTCCCGCAGGGAAGCTGCTACCATCAAATGTTTGCCCTCATTAGACTCCCCTCTCGAAGCGCTTTCACTGCAAGCTGCAGATTCCCTCCTAACAGCAAGCTTTAGGATAGGGTACTGAATTGTATCTTACTTTCGCCTAATAATGCGATTTTGGCAAAGAGAATATCTCCCGCAGGGAAGCTGCTACGATCAAATATTTGCCCTCATTAGACTCCCCTCTGGAAGCGCTTTCACTGCAAGCTGCAGATGCCCTCCTAACAGCAAGCTTTAGGATAGGGTACTGAATTGTAACTTAACTGAGGCTAATAATGCGATTTTGGCAAAGAGAATATCTCCCGCAGGGAAGCTGCTACCATCAAATGTTTGCCCTCATTAGACTCCCCTCTGGAAGCGCTTTCACTGCAAGCTGCAGATTCCCTCCTAACAGCAAGCTTTAGGATAGGGTACTGAATTGTTACTTACTTTCGCCTAATAATGCGATTTTAGCAAAGAGAGTATCTCCCGCAGGGAAGCTGCTACCATCAAATGTTTGCCCTCGTTAGACTCCCCTCTGGAAGCGCTTTCACTGCAAGCTGCAGATTCCCTCCTAACAGCAAACTTTAGGATAGGGTACTGAATTGTAACTTACTTTCGCCTAATAATGCGATTTTGGCAAAGAGAGTATCTCCCGCAGGGAAGCTGCTACCATCAAATGTTTGCCCTCCTTAGACTCCCCTCTGGAAGCGCTTTCACTGCAAGCTGCAGATTCCCTTCTAACAGCAAGCTTTAGGATAGGGTACTGAATTGTAACTTACTTTCGCCTAATAATGCGATTTTGGCAAAGGGAGTATCTCCCACAGGGAAGCTGCTACCATCAAATGTTTGCCCTCATTAGACTCCCCTCTGGAAGCGCTTTCACTGCAAGCTGCAGATTCCCTCCTAACAGCAAGCTTTAGGATAGGGTACTGAATTGTAACTTACTTTCGCCTAATAATGCGATTTTGGCAAAGAGAGTATCTCCCGCAGGGAAGCTGCTACCATCAAATGTTTGCCCTCATTAGACTCCCCTCTGGAAGCGCTTTCACTGCAAGCTGCAGATTCCCTCCTAACAGCAAGCTTTAGGATAGGGTACTGAATTGTAACTTACTTTCGCCTAATAATGCGATTTTGGCAAAGAGACTATCTCCCGCAGGGAAGCTGCTACCATCAAATGTTTGCCCTCATTAGACTCCCCTCTGGAAGCGCTTTCACTGCAAGCTGCAGATTCCCTCCTAACAGCAAGCTTTAGGATAGGGTACTGAATTGTATCTTACTTTCGCCTAATAATGCGATTTTGGCAAAGAGAATATCTCCCGCAGGGAAGGTGCTACCATCAAATATTTGCCCTCATTAGACTCCCCTCTGGAAGCGCTTTCACTGCAAGCTGCAGATTCCCTCCTAACAGCAAGCTTTAGGATAGGGTACTGAATTGTAACTTAACTGAGGCTAATAAGGCGATTTTGGCAAAGAGAATATCTCCCGCAGGGAAGCTGCTACCATCAAATCTTTGCCCTCGTTAGACTCCCCTCCGGAAGCGCTTTCACTGCAAGCTGCAGATTCCCTCCTAACAGCAAGCTTTAGGATAGGGTACTGAATTGTAACTTACTTTCGCCTAATAAAGCGATTTTGGCAAAGAGAGTATCTCCCGCAGGGAAGCTGCTACCATCAAATGTTTGCCCTCATTAGACTCCCCTCTGGAAGCGCTTTCACTGCAAGCTACAGATTCCCTCCTAACAGCAAGCTTTAGGATAGGGTACTGAATTGTAACTTACTTTCGCCTAATAATGCGATTTTGGCAAAGAGAATATCTCCCGCAGGGAAGCTGCTACCATCAAATATTTGCCCTCATTAGACTCCCCTCTGGAAGCGCTTTCACTGCAAGCTGCAGATTCCCTCCTAACAGCAAGCTTTAGGATAGGGTACTGAATTGTAACTTAACTGAGGCTAATAAGGCGATTTTGGCAAAGAGAATATCTCCCGCAGGGAAGCTGCTACCATCAAATGTTTGCCCTCATTAAACTCCCCTCTGGAAGCGCTTTCACTGCAAGCTGCAGATTCCCTCCTAACAGCAAGCTTTAGGATAGGGTACTGAATTGTAACTTACTTTCGCCTAATAAGGCGATTTTGGCAAAGAGAGTATCTCCCGCAGGGAAGCTGCTACCATCAAATGTTTGCCCTCATTAGACTCCCCTCTGGAAGCGCTTTCACTGCAAGCTGCAGATTCCCTCCTAAGAGCAAGCTTTAGGATAGGGTACTGAATTGTAACTTACTTTCGCCTAATAATGCGATTTTGGCAAAGAGAGTATCTCCCGCAGGGAAGCTGCTACCATCAAATGTTTGCCCTCATTAGACTCCCCTCTGGAAGCGCTTTCACTGCAAGCTGCAGATTCCCTCCTAACAGCAAGCTTTAGGATAGGGTACTGAATAGTAACTTACTATCGCCTAATAATGCGATTTTGGCAAAGAGAGTATCTCCCGCAAGGAAGCTGCTACCATCAAATGTTTGCCCTCGTTAGACTCCCCTCTGGAAGCGCTTTCACTGCAAGCTGCAGATTCCCTCCTAAGAGCAAGCTTTAGGATAGGGTACTGAATTGTAACTTACTTTCGCCTAATAATGCGATTTTGGCAAAGAGAATATCTCCCGCAGGGAAGCTGCTACCATCAAATATTTGCCCTCATTAGACTCCCCTCTGGAAGCGCTTTCACTGCAAGCTGCAGATTCCCTCCTAACAGCAAGCTTTAGGATAGGGTACTGAATTGTAACTTAACTGAGGCTAATAAGGCGATTTTGGCAAAGAGAATATCTCCCGCAGGGAAGCTGCTACCATCAAATGTTTGCCCTCGTTAGACTCCCCTCCGGAAGCGCTTTCACTGCAAGCTGCAGATTCCCTCCTAACAGCAAGCTTTAGGATAGGGTACTGAATTGTAATTTACTTTCGCCTAATAAAGCGATTTTGGCAAAGAGAGTATCTCCCGCAGGGAAGCTGCTACCATCAAATATTTGCCCTCATTAGACTCCCCTCTGGAAGCGCTTTCACTGCAAGCTGCAGATTCCCTCCTAACAGCAAGCTTTAGGATAGGGTACTGAATTGTAACTTACTTTCGCCTAATAATGCGATTTTGGCAAAGAGAATATCTCCCGCAGGGAAGCTGCTACCATCAAATATTTGCCCTCATTAGACTCCCCTCTGGAAGCGCTTTCACTGCAAGCTGCAGATTCCCTCCTAACAGCAAGCTTTAGGATAGGGTACTGAATTGTAACTTAACTGAGCCTAATAAGGCGATTTTGGCAAAGAGAATATCTCCCGCAGGGAAGCTGCTACCATCAAATGTTTGCCCTCGTTAGACTCCCCTCCGGAAGCGCTTTCACTGCAAGCTGCAGATTCCCTCCTAACAGCAAGCTTTAGGATAGGGTACTGAATTGTAACTTACTTTCGCCTAATAAAGCGATTTTGGCAAAGAGAGTATCTCCCGCAGGGAAGCTGCTACCATCAAATATTTGCCCTCATTAGACTCCCCTCTGGAAGCGCTTTCACTGCAAGCTGCAGATTCCCTCCTAACAGCAAGCTTTAGGATAGGGTACTGAATTGTAACTTACTTTCGCCTAATAATGCGATTTTGGCAAAGAGAATATCTCCCGCAGGGAAGCTGCTACCATCAAATGTTTGCCCTCATTAGACTCCCCTCTGGAAGCGCTTTCACTGCAAGCTGCAGATTCCCTCCTAACAGCAAGCTTTAGGATAGGGTACTGAATTGTAACTTAACTGAGGCTAATAAGGCGATTTTGGCAAAGAGAATATCTCCCGCAGGGAAGCTGCTACCATCAAATGTTTGCCCTCCTTAGACTCCCCTCTCGAAGCGCTTTCACTGCAAGCTGCAGATTCCCTCCTAACAGCAAGCTTTAGGATAGGGTACTGAATTGTAACTTACTTTCGCATAATAATGCGATTTCGGAAAAGAGAGTATCTCCCGTAGGGAAGCTGCTACCATCAAATGTTTGCCCTCATTAAACTCCCCTCTGGAAGCGCTTTCACTGCAAGCTGCAGATTCCCTCCTAACAGCAAGCTTTAGGATAGGGTACTGAATTGTAACTTACTTTCGCCTAATAATGCGATTTTGGCAAAGAGAGTATCTCCCGCAGGGAAGCTGCTACCATCAAATGTTTGCCCTCATTAGACTCCCCTCTGGAAGCGCTTTCACTGCAAGCTGCAGATTCCCTCCTAACAGCAAGCTTTAGGATAGGGTACTGAATTGTAACTTACTTTCGCCTAATAATGCGATTTTGGCAAAGAGACTATCTCCCGCAGGGAAGCTGCTACCATCAAATGTTTGCCCTCCTTAGACTCCCCTCTGGAAGCGCTTTCACTGCAAGCTGCAGATTCCCTCCTAACAGCAAGCTTGAGGATAGGGTACTGAATAGTAACTTACTTTCGCCTAATAATGCGATTTTGGCAAAGAGAGTATCTCCCGCAAGGAAGCTGCTACCATCAAATGTTTGCCCTCGTTAGACTCCCCTCTGGAAGCGCTTTCACTGCAAGCTGCAGATTCCCTCCTAACAGCAAGCTTTAGGATAGGGTACTGAATTGTAACTTACTTTCGCCTAATAATGCGATTTTGGCAAAGAGAATATCTCCCGCAGGGAAGGTGCTACCATCAAATATTTGCCCTCATTAGACTCCCCTCTGGAAGCGCTTTCACTGCAAGCTGCAGATTCCCTCCTAACAGCAAGCTTTAGGATAGGGTACTGAATTGTAACTTACTTTCGCCTAATAATGCGATTTTGGCAAAGAGAGTATCTCCCGTAGGGAAGCTGCTACCATCAAATGTTTGCCCTCATTAAACTCCCCTCTGGAAGCGCTTTCACTGCAAGCTGCAGATTCCCTCCTAACAGCAAGCTTTAGGATAGGGTACTGAATTGTAACTTAACTGAGGCAAATAAGGCGATTTTAGCAAAGAGACTATCTCCCGCAGGGAAGCTGCTACCATCAAATGTTTGCCCTCATTAGACTCCCCTCTGGAAGCGCTTTCACTGCAAGCTGCAGATTCCCTCCTAACAGCAAGCTTTAGGATAGGGTACTGAATTGTAACTTACTTTCGCCTAATAATGCGATTTTAGCAAAGAGAGTATCTCCCGCAGGGAAGCTGCTACCATCAAATGTTTGCCCTCCTTAGACTCCCCTCTGGAAGCGCTTTCACTGCAAGCTGCAGATTCCCTCCTAACAGCAAGCTTTAGGATAGGGTACTGAATAGTAACTTACTTTCGCCTAATAATGCGATTTTGGCAAAGAGAGTATCTCCCGCAAGGAAACTGCTACCATCAAATGTTTGCCCTCGTTAGACTCCCCTCTGGAAGCGCTTTCACTGCAAGCTGCAGATTCCCTCCTAACAGCAAGCTTTAGGATAGGGTACTGAATTGTAACTTACTTTCGCCTAATAATGCGATTTTGGCAAAGAGAATATCTCCCGCAGGGAAGCTGCTGCCATCAAATATTTGCCCTCATTAGACTCCCCTCTGGAAGCGCTTTCACTGCAAGCTGCAGATTCCCTCCTAACAGCAAGCTTTAGGATAGGGTACTGAATTGTAACTTAACTGAGGCTAATAAGGCGATTTTGGCAAAGAGAATATCTCCCGCAGGGAAGCTGCTACCATCAAATCTTTGCCCTCATTAAACTCCCCTCTGGAAGCGCTTTCACTGCAAGCTGCAGATTCCCTCCTAACAGCAAGCTTTAGGATAGGGTACTGAATTGTAACTTACTTTCGCCTAATAATGCGATTTTGGCAAAGAGAATATCTCCCGCAGGGAAGGTGCTACCATCAAATATTTGCCCTCATTAGACTCCCCTCTGGAAGCGCTTTCACTGCAAGCTGCAGATTCCCTCCTAACAGCAAGCTTTAGGATAGGGTACTGAATTGTAACTTAACTGAGGCTAATAAGGCGATTTTGGCAAAGAGAATATCTCCCGCAGGGAAGCTGCTACCATCAAATGTTTGCCCTCATTAAACTCCCCTCTGGAAGCGCTTTCACTGCAAGCTGCAGATTCCCTCCTAACAGCAAGCTTTAGGATAGGGTACTGAATTGTAACTTACTTTCGCCTAATAATGCGATTTTGGCAAAGAGAGTATCTCCCGCAGGGAAGCTGCTACCATCAAATGTTTGCCCTCATTAGACTCCCCTCTGGAAGCGCTTTCACTGCAAGCTGCAGATTCCCTCCTAACAGCAAGCTTTAGGATAGGGTACTGAATTGTATCTTACTTTCGCCTAATAATGCGATTTTGGCAAAGAGAATATCTCCCGCAGGGAAGCTGCTACCATCAAATATTTGCCCTCATTAGACTCCCCTCTGGAAGCGCTTTCACTGCAAGCTGCAGATGCCCTCCTAACAGCAAGCTTTAGGATAGGGTACTGAATTGTAACTTAACTGAGGCTAATAAGGAGATTTTGGCAAAGAGAATATCTCCCGCAGGGAAGCTGCTACCATCAAATCTTTGCCCTCGTTAGACTCCCCTCCGGAAGCGCTTTCACTGCAAGCTGCAGATTCCCTCCTAACAGCAAGCTTTAGGATAGGGTACTGAATTGTAACTTACTTTCGCCTAATAAAGCGATTTTGGCAAAGAGAGTATCTCCCGCAGGGAAGCTGCTACCATCAAATATTTGCCCTCATTAGACTCCCCTCTGGAAGCGCTTTCACTGCAAGCTGCAGATTCCCTCCTAACAGCAAGCTTTAGGATAGGGTACTGAATTGTAACTTAACTGAGGCTAATAAGGCGATTTTGGCAAAGAGAATATCTCCCGCAGGGAAGCTGCTACCATCAAATGTTTGCCCTCATTAAACTCCCCTCTGGAAGCGCTTTCACTGCAAGCTGCAGATTCCCTCCTAACAGCAAGCTTTAGGATAGGGTACTGAATTGTAACTTACTTTCGCCTAATAATGCGATTTTGGCAAAGAGAGTATCTCCCGCAGGGAAGCTGCTACCATCAAATGTTTGCCCTCCTTAGACTCCCCTCTGGAAGCGCTTTCACTGCAAGCTGCAGATTCCCTCCTAACAGCAAGCTTTAGGATAGGGTACTGAATTGTAACTTACTTTCGCCTAATAATGCGATTTTGGCAAAGAGAGTATCTCCCGTAGGGAAGCTGCTACCATCAAATGTTTGCCCTCATTAAACTCCCCTCTGGAAGCGCTTTCACTGCAAGCTGCAGATTCCCTCCTAACAGCAAGCTTTAGGATAGGGTACTGAATTGTAACTTACTTTCGCCTAATTATGCGATTTTAGCAAAGAGACTATCTCCCGCAGGGAAGCTGCTACCATCAAATGTTTGCCCTCATTAGACTCCCCTCTGGAAGCGCTTTCACTGCAAGCTGCAGATTCCCTCCTAACAGCAAGCTTTAGGATAGGGTACTGAATTGTAACTTACTTTCGCCTAATAATGCGATTTTAGCAAAGAGAGTATCTCCCGCAGGGAAGCTGCTACCATCAAATGTTTGCCCTCCTTAGACTCCCCTCTGGAAGCGCTTTCACTGCAAGCTGCAGATTCCCTCCTAACAGCAAGCTTTAGGATAGGGTACTGAATAGTAACTTACTTTCGCCTAATAATGCGATTTTGGCAAAGAGAGTATCTCCCGCAAGGAAACTGCTACCATCAAATGTTTGCCCTCGTTAGACTCCCCTCTGGAAGCGCTTTCACTGCAAGCTGCAGATTCCCTCCTAACAGCAAGCTTTAGGATAGGGTACTGAATTGTAACTTACTTTCGCCTAATAATGCGATTTTGGCAAAGAGAATATCTCCCGCAGGGAAGCTGCTGCCATCAAATATTTGCCCTCATTAGACTCCCCTCTGGAAGCGCTTTCACTGCAAGCTGCAGATTCCCTCCTAACAGCAAGCTTTAGGATAGGGTACTGAATTGTAACTTAACTGAGGCTAATAAGGCGATTTTGGCAAAGAGAATATCTCCCGCAGGGAAGCTGCTACCATCAAATCTTTGCCCTCATTAAACTCCCCTCTGGAAGCGCTTTCACTGCAAGCTGCAGATTCCCTCCTAACAGCAAGCTTTAGGATAGGGTACTGAATTGTAACTTACTTTCGCCTAATAATGCGATTTTGGCAAAGAGAGTATCTCCCGCAGGGAAGCTGCTACCATCAAATGTTTGCCCTCCTTAGACTCCCCTCTGGAAGCGCTTTCACTGCAAGCTGCAGATTCCCTCCTAACAGCAAGCTTTAGGATAGGGTACTGAATTGTAACTTACTTTCGCCTAATAATGCGATTTTGGCAAAGAGAGTATCTCCCGCAGGGAAGCTGCTACGATCAAATATTTGCCCTCATTAGACTCCCCTCTGGAAGCGCTTTCACTGCAAGCTGCAGATTCCCTCCTAACAGCAAGCTTTAGGATAGGGTACTGAATTGTTACTTACTTTCGCCTAATAATGCGATTTTGGCAAAGAGACTATCTCCCGCAGGGAAGCTGCTACCATCAAATGTTTGCCCTCATTAGACTCCCTTCTTGAAGCGCTTTCACTGCAAGCTGCAGATTCCCTCCTAACAGCAAGCTTTAGGATAGGGTACTGAATTGTAACTTACTTTCGCCTAATAATGCGATTTTGGCAAAGAGAGTATCTCCCGCAGGGAAGCTGCTACCATCAAATGTTTGCCCTCTTTAGACTCCCCTCTGGAAGCGCTTTCACTGCAAGCTGCAGATTCCCTCCTAACAGCAAGCTTTAGGATAGGGTACTGAATTGTATCTTACTTTCGCCTAATAATGCGATTTTGGCAAAGAGAATATCTCCCGCAGGGAAGCTGCTACGATCAAATATTTGCCCTCATTAGACTCCCCTCTGGAAGCGCTTTCACTGCAAGCTGCAGATGCCCTCCTAACAGCAAGCTTTAGGATAGGGTACTGAATTGTAACTTAACTGAGGGCTAATAATGCGATTTTGGCAAAGAGAATATCTCCCGCAGGGAAGCTGCTACCATCAAATCTTTGCCCTCGTTAGACTCCCCTCCGGAAGCGCTTTCACTGCAAGCTGCAGATTCCCTCCTAACAGCAAGCTTTAGGATAGGGTACTGAATTGTAACTTACTTTCGCCTAATAATGCGATTTTGGCAAAGAGAGTATCTCCCGTAGGGAAGCTGCTACCATCAAATGTTTGCCCTCATTAAACTCCCCTCTGGAAGCGCTTTCACTGCAAGCTGCAGATTCCCTCCTAACAGCAAGCTTTAGGATAGGGTACTGAATTGTAACTTACTTTCGCCTAATTATGCGATTTTAGCAAAGAGAGTATCTCCCGCAGGAAGCTGCTACCATCAAATGTTTGCCCTCATTAGACTCCCCTCTGGAAGCGCTTTCACTGCAAGCTGCAGATTCCCTCCTAACAGCAAGCTTTTAGGATAGGGTACTGAATTGTAACTTACTTTCGCCTAATAATGCGATTTTGGCAAAGAGAGTATCTCCCGCAGGGAAGCTGCTACCATCAAATGTTTGCCCTCATTAGACTCCCCTCTGGAAGCGCTTTCACTGCAAGCTGCAGATTCCCTCCTAACAGCAAGCTTTAGGGATAGGGTACTGAATTGTAACTTACTTTCGCCTAATAATGCGATTTTGGCAAAGAGAATATCTCCCGCAGGGAAGCTGCTACCATCAAATATTTGCCCTCATTAGACTCCCCCTCTGGAAGCGCTTTCACTGCAAGCTGCAGATTCCCTCCTAACAGCAAGCTTTAGGATAGGGTACTGAATTGTAACTTAACTGAGGCTAATAAGGCGATTTTGGCAAAGAGAATATCTCCCGCAGGGAAGCTGCTACCATCAAATGTTTGCCCTCATTAAACTCCCCTCTGGAAGCGCTTTCACTGCAAGCTGCAGATTCCCTCCTAACAGCAAGCTTTAGGATAGGGTACTGAATTGTAACTTACTTTCGCCTAATAATGCGATTTTGGCAAAGAGAGTATCTCCCGCAGGGAAGCTGCTACCATCAAATGTTTGCCCTCCTTAGACTCCCCTCTGGAAGCGCTTTCACTGCAGCTGCAGATTCCCTCCTAACAGCAAGCTTTAGGATAGGGTACTGAATTGTAACTTACTTTCGCCTA